>NC_041400.2:5257500-5442500 GCF_900747795.2 Erpetoichthys calabaricus
TTAGGTAGAATGCCCAAAGGGGACTGGGCAGTCTCGTGGCCTGGAACCCCTACAGATTTTATTTTTTTCTCCAGCCTTCTAGAGTTTTTTTTTGTTTTTTCTGTCCACCCTGGCCATCGGACCTTACTCCTTTCTATTTTAACTAATGTTGTCTTATTTTAATTTCTTATTTGTCTTTTATTCTTCTTTTCTTCATTATGTAAAGCACTTTGAGCTACTTTTTGTATGAAAATGTGCTATATAAATAAATGTTGTTGTTGTTGTTGTTGAAGGCACTATATAATAGATAGATAGATGTTGAAGGCACTATATAATAGATAGATAGAGAGAAAGATAGATAGAGAGAGAGATAGATAGCACTATATAATAGATAGATAGATAGATAGATAGATAGATAGATAGATAGATAGATAGATAGATAGATAGATAGATAGATAGATAGATAGATAGATAGATAATGAAGGCACTAAAAAATAGATAGATAGATAGATAGATAGATAGATAGATAGATAGATAGATAGATAGATAGATAGATAGATAGATAGATGTTGAAGGCACTATATAATAGATAGATAGATAGATAGATAGATAGATAGATAGATAGATAGATAGATAGATAGATAGATAGATAGATAGATAGATAGATAGATAGATAGATAGAGAGAGAGATAGATAGATATGAGAGGCACTATATAATAGATAGATAGATAGATAGATAGATAGATAGATAGATAGATAGATAGATAGATAGATAGATAGATAGATAGATAGATAGATAGATGTTAAAGGCACTATATAAAAGATAGATAGATGTTGAAGGCACTATATAATAGAATAGCAAAATACCCGCGCTTCGCAGCGGAGAAGTAGTGTGTTAAAGAGGTTATGAAAAAGTAAAGGAAACATTTTAAAAATAACGTAACATGATTGTCAATGTAATTGTGTTGTCATTGTTATGAGTGTTGCTGTCATATATATATACATATACACATATACACACATATATACACACATATACAGATATATTATATATAATATACACATATATTTTTTATATATATATTTTTTATATATATATATATATATATATACACATACATACATACATATACACACATAGATGCACTTACAATAACATAGAAATCAATATAAACAACATTAACATCATTATCATATGAGAATATGAAGTAATATATAAGAAGCACATTTCATATAAATATAAATTATTAAACAGTAAAATCTTCTTCTATTATTTGCTACCGTGGCTTTTCGTTGGTCTGTCCAGGATTTTAAATCACATGTAGCTTGCAAACCGTTTCACGTATTGACTTGAAATGTGGTACACATATAATACGTCACGTCTGCTATCCGCTTTATTGGTCATGAATGTATTACTGTTTTTATGTTTATTTTATTTTAGAATCAACTCCTATCTGCGCACACCAGGGCGGCCGTGGGCAGATGCGTATGGTGTATTCACTCCATGTTATCGTGCATTGCGCTGTCACTGGTATTTTGATAAAAGAATTTGAACAATATATAAGAAGCGTATAAATTATTAAACAGTAAAACATTAACATTTAAGAAGTAAAGTTACATTGAGTACTACTGCAGTGCCTTCGGGTATACCTCATTTTTTCTTTGCCCATTACATGCTTAAATGTATACATTTTTTGGTGTACCTACCCGAGAACACGCGACATATAACCGAGCGTGGGAGAAGCATGGATTTTAAACACGCGTTGAGTTCATCTGCTGGTCTCCCTCGTGGAATAACTGGTAATGTTTGACTAAAATCTACAGCGAGTAAAACGACATTACCTCCTTTTTTTTTTTTACGATCTCTGAGATCTTGCTTTTTTCGGTTCAAGGCTTCATAAGCTCTTTTATGTTGTATGGTGTACTTATCCCAATCCATCATCTTTGAATGTTGCAAGACTTTCGCCTTGTATGTAGATCGGGGTAATTACATTCATTGCATTCCTAGTCTGAATCACAATCTGATTGTATGGGTGGTTACCTGGCACTGTAGGGTTGCCACCCGTCCTTTAAAATACGGAATCGTGCCGCGTTTGAGAATGAAATTGCGCGTCCCGTTTTGAATCAATACTGGACGGGATTTATCCCGTATTTTTTTTATCATTTTTTTTTTAAAGCAGCGTCTCATGCAAATCATCCCACACGCATTTTATGAAGATGCCTCCTTTCCTACTTTTGATTGGGTAATACTTGATGTCATCGTTAGTTTGATTGGTGTTTTTAACTGTCCAGTGAGGAGTGCGTGTCTTTTAAGTACAGTCTGCAAAGTGTTGGCACTGAGATGTTGCGTCAGCGCCATAGTTGAAGCCCCTAACGTTGCGGTCAGCAAGTCGGCTAACATCCGTCATGTGCCGTCTTTCAGTTGCGAGAAGCAGATCATAGAATGGTTGAAACTGTTGCCCCTAACGTTGCGCCACGGCGTGTGCTTCGTTTATACCTCGTGTCTTCTCATTAAACTTTTATCTCGCGAATATGTTATTGCAATCAGCAGCGGGAGCGTTTCTATAAACTTAATTTAAACTTACGTTTTACACCGTGCTTTGTTTCCCTTATGAACATGCTTGTATGCTTAACTCGCTCCCTTCTCAATTGTTTAATTAATTTTTTGCTCTTCGCTGTTTGCGGCTGTTCCTCCATTTCCCCCTACTTCGTTCTTTTATCTCGCGAATATGTTATTGCAATCCTTAACGGGAGCGTTTCAATAAACTGATTGAAAATAGTTTTGCATTTACCTTTTTAGTAAAAGGCGAGCTTTTAAGCCTGAGAAATCACCCCGTAAATGCACACGTTTAATTGCACATGTGTTAATATGTATGCTCACACAGTATTAAAAGACAGTCAAAAATTAACGTCATTTACCTTCGTTCCCGCGTGTGACTCGTGCTGTAAATGTCTTCCTTGTTTTTAGTTCACGTGATTACGTAGGAGGCGTGATGACACGATACGTGACTCCGCCTCCTCCATTACAGTGTATGGACAAAAAATATGTTCCAGTTATGACCATTACGCGTAGAATTTCGAAATGAAACCTGCCTAACTTTTGTAAGTAAGCTGTAAGGAATGAGCCTGCCAAATTTCAGCCTTCCACCTACACGGGAAGTTGGAGAATTAGTGATGAGTGAGTCAGTCAGTGAGTGAGTGAGTCAGTCAGTGAGGGCTTTGCCTTTTATTATTATAGATAGATAGATAGAGAGAGAGATAGATAGATAGAGAGAGAGATAGATAGATATGAAAGGCACTATATAATAGATAGATAGATAGATAGATAGATAGATAGATAGATAGATAGATAGATAGATAGATAGATAGATAGATAGATAGATAGATAGATAGATAGATGTTGAAGGCACTATATAATAGATAGATGGATGGATGTTGAAGGCACTATATAATAGATAGATAGAGAGAGAGAGAGAGATAGATAGAGAGAGAGAGATAGATAGATATGAAAGGCACTATATAATAGATAGATAGATAGATAGATAGATAGATAGATAGATAGATAGATAGATAGATAGATAGATAGATAGATAGATAGATAGATAGATAGATAGATAGATAGATAGATTTTGTTTTGGATTTGCAAACCATTCTAATAAGCTGTTTTCACTTTGTCATTATGAATTATTGAGTGTGGACTGATAGTTATAATTGGCACTTTTGTCCATCTTAAGTTAAATTTCCATCTCAATAAAAGTGTTCAGAAAGTGTCTAAGTGCCTTCTGAATGCACTGAAAATACAGTTTTTAACATGCACTACCTTATATGTTACTGAAATACAATTTTACCCAGAATGCAAAGGAAAAAAATGCATCTTGTGGCCATGGCGGTGATGCAAACAGTTAACAGTTGAACGCTCCACCATCTCCAGGATATTGCAGCATCTCCACACGTACAGTCAGCTTCTGCAGCATTAAAATGTTATGAACACCCAGCACTAACATCACTTTTGAAATGGAAATTCTGTAGTCGGCATGAAGGGAGCCTTGGCCTTTTCCTAGAGGGACCCACACTTTCTTTCTAAAATAAATGTAAACAGCCATTTCTTGCTTTAGTAATCCATCTGCCATTTATGTCGGCTGTCAAATTTTGTAACAACAATGACATTTCAATAGCAATGCATTTAAAAAACGTCACTTTCTCAGCTTGTTCCTTTTACCAGTGTCAGTGGCTTCGATTACCTTGAGTAAATAACAGCTAATAAGCGTTCTGCTGCTTCAGCATTGCTACCTCTTTTAAAAAAAAATCAACTGTACAACATGGAGGCTGAGATTTTTTTCATTGAAACTTTTGTGTTTTGCAGTTAATAATGAAAAGTATTTTTTAGGTCTTTCCCTATGCCTGCCACTAAAGTGACATCCCACCCAACACTCACCTTTCATCTTGTGGGTGATGAGCTCGCAAGTCGCCTCCACATCTGTATTTTGGGCTGAGCCTGGCTGCTGGACCACCAGGTGCTTGTTGGCAAATGCCACCACCAAATTGTGGGGGTCCTGGTAACCATACTCTGAGCAAGGTGCACTCTTCATTTGACCAGGCATGTCATAAGGATGATCCCCAAATGGAACTGCTCCTTATACCTTCCAATAGGTGGAGACCCAAGAGGAATTATGTCTCTTAGCTGGCTTGGGAGTGCCTGGGAATTTTCCAGGAAGAGCTGGAATCTGTAGCTCAGGATAGAGAACTTTGGGCTAACATGTCACCAGGAAACCAGGAAAGGCGGATTCAGAAGATGAGATGAGAATAAATATTTTTTTAAGAACCTTAGATTAGAACCTTGGATAGGACCATTGAGTTTTGATGAGCTGAATGGCCTGTTCTCATCTAGACTGTTCTAGATTGCTCCAGATCAAAGGATTGTGACTGTTATATCTGCAGTAATTAGCCAAATTTTCGTGGTGGGTGTAACAGAGCAAGATGCAGAAGACAGGATGATATGGAAGAAGATGATCCGTTGTGGCAACCCCCCGCATTACTTTAGGTACATCATCCAGTGACAGTGACAGTAGTGTCATTGCCAATGCACAACTCTCCAGAGTGTCCCGTTTTACACTCTTTTAAACTGCATGGGGTCCTCCATCACGCCTCATCTTAGAAATGAATTCCCACATTTACCACTAGTTGGTTCTTTGATTTACAACATTTTGTCAATCCTGTTCATTTTCATCCAGTTTTCCAGTAGTTAAGATGTATTATACCTCTGATTTTGACATCTCAAATAAGTCATTGATTTTCCTCGAGTTGTATTGTTACTTGGCGGCATAATATAAAAGAAATCCATACAGCCCTACAAAACAGTTGATAATAATTCATTTTCACTCTAAACAGATTGTCAGAATCAAATTGTATTGTATTATATCAGCAAAATTCTTTTCTTTTTTGCCCTCTTTTTTTTTAATAAATAGCAATTTGCATACTGTACATTATTGTAGGAGAAAATGAAATACCTGCAGGAAAGACAGAGAAACATCAGAAAGGAACTACAGATCCAGAGTAGCAACAGACTGGATGCGACTAAACACTTAAGTGTTTAATGGAGTGGGTGGGGCTAAACACTTGAGTGGCAGAGGGCTAGGTGGGGCTTAACACTTAAGTGGAATTGGGTCAAGCGAGGCTAAACATGTGATGGGAATGGGGTAGGTTGGGCTAAACACTTGAGTGGCATTGGGGTAGGCGGGGCTTAACACTTGAGTGGCAGAGGGGAAGCGGGCTAAACACTTGAGTGGCAGGGGTGGTGGGGCTAAACACTTGAGTGGGCGGGGCTAAACACTTGCATTGCAGTGGGACAGGCGAGGCTAAACACATGAAGGCAGTTGAGTGGGTTGAGCTAAACACTTGAGTGGCAGTGGAGTGGGAGGGGCTAAACACTTGAGTGGCAGTAGGGAAGCGGGCTAAACACTTGAGTGGCAGGGGTGGTAGGGCTAAACACTTGAGTGGCAGGGGTGGTGGGGCTAAACACTTGAGTGGCAGTGGGGTGGGCGGGGCTAAACACTTAAGTGGCAGTGGGGCAAGTGAGGCTAAACATGTGATGGCAGTGGGGTAGGTTGGGCTAAACACTTGAAGTGGCAGTGCGGTAGGCAGGGCTTAACACTTGAGCAGCAGTTGGGTAGGTGGGGCTAAACACTTGAGTGGTAGTGGAGTGGGAGGGGTTAAACACTTGAGTGGCAGTGTGGCAGCGGGCTAAACACTTGAGTGGCAGGGGTGGTGGGGCTAAACACTTAAGTGGCAGTTGAGTGGGTGGAGCTAAACACTTGAGTTGCAGTGGGGCAGGCGAGGCTAAACACATGAAGGCAGTTGAGTGGGTTGGGATTAACACTTAAATGGCAGTGGGGCAAGCGAGGCTAAACATGTGATTGCAGTGGGGTAGGTTGGGCTAAACACTTGAGTGACAGTGGGGTAGGCGGTGCTTAACACTTGAGCGGCAGTTGGGTAGGTGGGGCTAAACACTTGAGTGGTAGTGGAGTGGGAGGGGTTAAACACTTGAGTGGCAGTGTGGCAGCGGGCTAAACACTTGAGTGGCAGGGGTGGTGGGGCTAAACACTTAAGTGGCAGTTGAGTGGGTGGAGCTAAACACTTGAGTGGCAGTAGGGAAGCGGGCTAAACACTTGAGTGGCAGTAGGGAAGCGGGCTAAACACTTGAGTGGCAGGGGTGGTAGGGCTAAACACTTGAGTGGCAGTTGAGTGGGTGGGGCTAAACACTTGAGTGGCAGTGGGGTGGGGCTAAACACTTAAGTGGCAGTGGGGCAAGTGAGGCTAAACATGTGATGGCAGTGGGGTAGGTTGGGCTAAACACTTGAAGTGGCAGTGCGGTAGGCAGGGCTTAACACTTGAGCAGCAGTTGGGTAGGTGGGGTTAAACACTTGAGTGGTAGTGGAGTGGGAGGGGTTAAACACTTGAGTGGCAGTGTGGCAGCGGGCTAAACACTTGAGTGGCAGGGGTGGTGGGGCTAAACACTTGAGTTGCAGTGGGGCAGGCGAGGCTAAACATGTGATTGCAGTGGGGTAGGTTGGGCTAAACACTTGAGTGACAGTGGGGTAGGCGGTGCTTAACACTTGAGCGGCAGTTGAGTGGGTTGGGCTAAACACTTGAGTGACAGTGGGGTAGGCGGTGCTTAACACTTGAGCGGCAGTTGAGTGGGTTGGGATAAACACTTAAGTGGCAGTGGGGCAAGCGAGGCTAAACATGTGATTGCAGTGGGGTAGGTTGGGCTAAACACTTGAGTGACAGTGGGGTAGGCGGTGCTTAACACTTGAGCGGCAGTTGAGTGGGTTGGGCTAAACACTTGAGTGACAGTGGGGTAGGCGGTGCTTAACACTTGAGCGGCAGTTGAGTGGGTTGGGCTAAACACTTGAGTGACAGTGGGGTAGGCGGTGCTTAACACTTGAGCGGCAGTTGAGTGGGTTGGGATAAACACTTGAGTGGCAGTGGGGTAAGCGGGGCTTGACACTTGAGCAGCAGTTGGGTGGGTGGGGCTAAACACTTGAGTGGAAGTTGAATAGGAAGGGCTAAACACTTGAGTGGCACTGGGGTGGGTGGGGCTAAACACTTGAGTGGCAGTGGGGTGGGTGGAGCTAAATACGTGATGCAGTGGGGTAGGTGGGGCTAAACACCAGCAGTCTGACAGGGATGGGCAGGTCAGTCTCCTCTCATTTGTCAAATTTCTTATGATGTGTGGAGTTTATTCTAAAATTGAGCCAGACGTGCTTAAAAGCTCTAACACTGGATTAAGCAAGTTCATTAAATGAAGAGATTCCATGTTATGCACTTTAGTCAGCGCCAGACAGTCTACACCCATAGCTCAATGCCCTGAATATCATAAAGAACAAGAGTTTTGTCTCTACTGCTTGACTAGTCAAAGACTCCCCGTACAAATCTGATCCACGTGAATGAGCGATGATCTAGGCATAATAATGACAATAATGTCGCTTACTCGCTTAACTGTTCTCATTCTAGATATCTCTGCTGCAGTGAACAAAGCAAATAGAAAACGTGTTCCTTCTGAGCGCTGTTCCACTCTATGACAGCTGCCAATGCACATTTCCCTAAAGAAATTGTACCTTCAGCAGAGATAAATTCACTTAGGCTTGATTAAGAGCTTACTGTTCTCCTAAGAGGAATGGTATCTGATAGTCAAGGAAACAGCCAAGGTTGAAGCACTCGAAAGGTAATCAATAACATTTATCATCAGTACAAGCAAGTGCATTTAGGCAGACGTCTGTCCACGTTGCCGGTGAACAATCTGTTGTAGAATGCCTGCTAAATGCAGATCAGAGTATGTCCAGTGGCGTAGCTAGGGGCGGGTGGAGGGGGCGGTCTGCCCCGGGTGGCACATTTTTGGGGGCGGCATTATTGGCCAAAAGGCTCAGAACACTTCATGTGTAAGCAGCAGGGTTTGGAAAACATATCACTCATGAATAAAAAAAGTAAAATTCTCTGATTTTCATCCACAAATGCCTCAAAAATCATTTTCAGACGGTCCTTCTGTGACGGCATCAGACACGGCAGTTGATATTTATGAGGCGATAACAAAAATAAACAGAAACATTACACCGATAATAATTTCTTGGAAGATAAACAACTAATTCACAATGTATAATTTCGTTTCGTTAACAATCTGAATGCGTTCTTGCTCATCCCCACCTATTGCTTGTACACCACACCGGTTCTGGTTTTCACAGCGTAATTATATTAAACTAATAATCAGAACATGGCTTATCAGTGCGTCTGTACTATATTTTTGTCTAGTTGATGCTTATAAATAACTTGCAAAATACCCGCGCTTCACAGCGGAGAAGTAGTGTGTTAAAGAGGTTATGAAAAAGAAAAGGAAACATTTTAAAAATAACGTAACATGATTGTCAATGTAATTGTGTTGTCATTGTTATGAGTGTTGCTGTCATATATATATATGTCATATATATATATATATATATATATACACACACAGACACACATAAATATATATATATACATATATATGTATACAGTGCATCCGGAAAGTATTCACAGCGCATCACTTTTTCCACATTTTGTTATGTTACAGCCTTATTCCAAAATGGATTAAATTCATTTTTTTTCCTCAGAATTCTACACACAACACCCCATAATGACAATGTGAAAAAACTTTACTTGAGGTTTTTGCAAATTTATTAAAAATAAAAACACTGAGAAATCCCATGTACATAAGTATTCACAGCCTTTAATCCATTTTGGAATAAGGCTTTAACATAACAAAATGTGGAAAAAGTGATGCGCTGTGAATACTTTCCGGATGCACTGTATATATGTTTATACATGTTTATATACATATCTACATATACACATATATACATATATATATACATATACACATCCACATATATACATATATATATATATATATATATACACATATCAACATATATATACACATACATACACACACACATATACATATATACATATACACATACATACATACACATACATATATATATATACACACACAGACACATATATATACATATATATATTTACATATCTACATATATATATATACATATCTACATATTTATACACATATATATATATATATATATATATATATATATATATATATATATATATATATATATATATATATATATACATATCTATATATACAGTATATATATACACATATATATACATATCTACATATATATATATATATATATATATATATATATATATATATATATATATATATATATACATATTACGATTGTTATAGTTCTCTTTGTATACCACGTTGTCAGTTCAGCACTCCGGTTGTAATATGACCAAGCTGTGCAAGCACACTCTTGAGAATGCAACGTATAGTTGTACAGGAGAAAAGCAATCTTGCCTCAAATCAATGGCAACCTTTTGTAGGTCTATGAACTTAATTTAAACTTTAGGTTTAAACGGTGCTTTGTTTCCGACGTGCTGCATTCAGTCAGTTCACGTGAGCCGCTCTCTTGTGTGATGTTGCGATGTCCACGGCTTTATTTAATGTTAGCTAAGACCCGGCACTTCAAAGTTTCTTGCTACAGCAATTTTAACTCCTTTACAAAGTGATCCAAATCTCGTTTATACCTCGTGTCTTCTCATTAAACTTGTATCTCGCGAATATGGTATTGCAAACGGCAGCAGGAGCGTTTCTATAAACTTAATTTAAACTTATGGTTTACACCGTGCTTCGCTTCTTATTGTTTCGCTGCCTTCTCAGTTGTGTAATGAATGTTTTCTTCAGCGCTCTTTGGGTACGTACTGCGTTCACAGTCAGTTCACGTGATTACGTGGGAGGCGTGATGACGCGATGCGCAACTCCGCCTCCCACGGCCAGCGAGCTGCATTCCATTACAGTATATGGACAAAAAAGACGTTCCAGTTATGACCGTTACGCTTTGAATTTCGAAATGAAACCTGCCTAACTTTTGTAAGTAAGCTGTAAGGAATGAGCCTGCCAAATTTCAGCCTTCCACCTACACGGGAAGTTGGAGAATTAGTGATGAGTCAGTCAGTCAGTCAGTCAGTCAGTGAGTCAGTGAGGGTTTTGCCTTTTATTAGTATAGATTATATGTGAAAAAATATTGCTGTTTCTCTATATATAAATAAATATATGCAAAATGTATCTTAATTTTTCTCCATGTGTCATTTTAATTTTCTATTTAAATAGGTTAACATATTCAGATACATTGGAGGGCAGCAAATTGAAGCCCCGCCCCGCCCTGCCCCGCCCCGAGAGGCGCGAATCCCAGCTACGCCTCTGGGTATGTCAGTTACTTTTTAGGTCGAGAGCTACCCAGGGACAGTTTACATTAAATTGGGCTTCCGACTTTAATGTACTGCATTAAGAAAATCGGGGCATTGTGGGTTCTAAAAGCTAGGAACTTTGTTAAACACAGTGGTTAAGTTCTCACCAATTTAACAGAAGTCTTCTTCTTCTTTCAGCTGCTCCCATAGGCATTTCCACAGCGGATCATCTTTTTCCATATCTTCCTGTCTTCTCCATCTTGCTCTGCCACACCCATCACCTGCATGTCCCCTCTCAGCACATCCATAAACCTTCTGTTAGACATTCCTCTGTTCCTCTTACCTGGCAGCTCTATCCTTAGCATCTTTCTCCCAATATACCCAGCATCTCTCCTCTGCACATGTCCAAACCAACGCAATCTCACCTCTCTGACTTTGTCTCCCAACCGTCTCACCTGAGATGACCCTCTAATGTCCTCCTTTCTAATCTTGTCCATCCTCGTCATACAAATCTTAGCATCTTTAACTTTGCCACCTCCAGCTCTGTCTCCTGCTTTCTGGTCAGTGCCACCGACTCCAGTCGATATAACAGCTGGTCTCACTACCGTCCTGTAGACCTTCCCTGTCACTCTTGCTGATACCCGTCTGTCACAAATCACTCCTGACACTCTTCTCCACCCACTCCACCCTGCCTGCATGCTCTTCTTCACTTCTCTTCCACAATCCCAATTACTCTGTACTGTTGATCCCAAGTATTTAAACTCATCCACCTTCACCAACTCTACTCCTTGCATCCTCACCATTCTACTGACCCTCTCATTCACACACATGTATTCTGTTGTGGTGTTGCTACTGACCTTCATTCCTGTCCACTCCGTCTCCACCTCTCCAGGGTCTCCTCAACCTGCTCACTACTCTCACTACAGATCACAATGTCATCAACAAACATCACAGTCCATGGGGTCTTCTGTCTAATCTTGTCCGTCAACCTGTCCTTTACCATTGCAAATAAGAAAGGGCTCAGAGCCGATCCCTGATGTAATCCCACCTCAGTCACTCCTACCACAGAACTCACCGCTGTCACACTTCCCTCATACATATCCTGTACAACTCTTATGTACTTCTCTGCCAGTCCTGACTTCCTCATACAATACCACAACTCCTCTCAGTTACCCTGTCATATGCTTTCTCCAAGTCCATAAAGATGCAATGCAACACTTTCTGGCCTTATTTAAAGCAGGGTTAGGCAACCTACGGCACATATGCCAAGTGTGGCACATGGATCGATCTTCAATGGCGCTCTGATTGAACTGAAAAATCATAAAAATGATTGCCCAAAGCAGCAGATACCGGTGGGTCCTGCTGATGGGTTTAGGACCTTCTATGAGGGGCCCTGTCTAGCTCTCCTAGAGGAACTGCCTGTCTGTCTCCTGGAATCTCCTCCATGCCCTTGAGACTGTGCTGGGAGACACACAGCAAACCTTCTGGCAATGACATGTATTGATGTGCCTGCCATCCTGGAGAAGATGGACTACCTGTGCCAGCTCTGTAGGGTCCAGGTATGGCTTCATGCTACCAGTAGTAACACTGACCGTAGCCAAATGCAAAACGAGTGACAAAACAGATGAGGAGGGAAAAATGTCAGTGGCCTCCCTCCACCTATTAAACTATTCATTCCTGTTTTGGGGGTCTTCTCATTGTTTCCCCTTGTGGAACAGAGCCAGGAGACAGACAGGCGGACATCGTTTTAAGCACCCAACACACGTTTATTTATGGTATACTATATACAAGTGCACACACAACTCCAAAACTCCCCCAAAGTTCAGGCCTTTCCACAATGCCTCTTTCTCTTCAGGCAGCCTCCTTGCCTTTCCTCCCGAGCTCTGTCCTTCTCCTCACTCGACTCGGGAGTACTTCCCCAGTGTGGCGGAAGTACCGGCTGCGCACCTGGAAGCACAGTACATAACAAAATTGGTAGGATTATGTCGGCACTCGGAATAACATTGTAATATAGGTTCATCACGACACCGCTGAACGGTTGCCGACCCCTGCTTTAAAGAAATAAGCAGGTGCTCAGGGGCACAATAACGCCAAAGAAATGAACAGCCAATCCAGCACAGTTTCTGCGGGGCTGAGTGGGGAGCTTCATCAGGTCCAAGACTTAGGTCACAAGTGAGACGCCTCCTTCCAGTGATGGTCATTTTTGCTTTCTTCCCTCCCCCACCATAAACTATCATCTAAGGGGGAGGAGCTAAGGCTTTAGATTCGTCAAAAATTTTGATCTCCGGTTTTCGATGGATCGTGACATTTTAGGGTCCCCTGATACTGAAAACATCGATATTTCGATGATGGGTGTGTTGTCTGTCTGGACGGTCTAGATCTAAAATGGCTGAAAGGAAAAATACCAAACTCAAAACTTAAGCCGGTGGTGAGATGACGATGTGCCGATTAGTTTTTGAGCCAAATATTGCAAGAGAAAGAGGCATTCTAGAGGAACCCTCAAATACCGCAATTCTGCAATTCCTTATGAATTATTTTCGTTAATTGCTATCATAATGACCTAGTTCACTGATGCTCTGTGTAAGAAAAGACAGAGCCGACTATACTTCCTTAGAAGGCTGGTGTCCTTCAACATCTGCAATAAGATGCTGCAGATGTTCTATCAGACGGTTGTGGCGAGCGCCCTCTTCTACGCAGTGGTGTGCTGGGGAGGCAACATTAAGAAGAGGGACACCTCACGCCTGGACAAACTGGTGAGGAAGGCAGCCTCTATTGTAGGCACAGAGCTGGACAGTTTGACATCCGTGGCTGAGCGACGGACGCTGAGCAGACTCCTGTCAATCATGGAGAATCCACTGCATCCACTGAACAGGATCATCTCCAGACAGAGGAGCAGCTTCAGCGACAGACTGCTGTCACCGTCCTGCTCCACTGACAGACTGAGGAGATCGTTCCTCCATCACACTATGTGACTCTTCAATTCCACCAGGGGGGGTAAACGTTAACATTATTCAAAGTTATTGTCTGTTATCTATCTATCTATCTATCTATCTATCTATCTATCTATCTATCTATCTATCTATCTATCTATCTATCTATCTATCTATCTATCTATCTATCTATCTATCTATCTATCTATCTATCTATCTATCTATCTATCTATCTATCTATCTTTATGATCAGAAAGATCATCATCAGAGTGGTAAATAATTACTGAAATGTTAGAGAATTGTTTGGGTAACTTGGTTCTTAGGACACAAAGCCTACTGATATCTCACGTCCAAATATTTTTTTTTTATATGCTCTGGACCGGAAGGGGTGGGGCCTTCTGTGGCGATGCCCTCTTGGGGTGTCTTCTCTGAGCTGCGGAGGGAAGAAACCAGACATTTAGTGACAGCGCCCCTTCTCATCCTGAGGTCGTACCCCATACCTGATTAGAGCTGGCAGGGTGATCCTCAGACACGTGTGAGTGACAATAGTCCCAGAAAGCCTCTTGTCAAGTCGTTGTCTCTGGTCAGCTCTTTCTGGTCACGTCACTCCATAGCCAGATCATCTCATCTCTGGTCAGCTTTCTTGGTGTCAGTATCTTCTCTATGATTTTTTTTTTTTTATTGTCCTCTTATCACTAAGGCTCATAAAGCTTGCCTTTAATCCCCCAGGCTTTCTTCCTCATTCTTCCAAACTCATGTTGTCCTCCTTCCAGGGGCTCTTAAAATAGCTGAAGACATTGCCTTTACCTAATTTTTAACTTTTCACATGAAACCTGATTGCATTCTCTGCTCTGTCCTGCGTATGTCCTTCTATAAACCTCCATACAAAACTAATTAGCAGATAATTGAAATTCATGGTAGAACATTAATCATGATTTCACATGATTTAATAGGCTGTATCTTAATTCCTGTAAACTTCATATAGCGGGACTTCACGGTTATCCTCTCTTTGTGTTTCTTCTCTCCTGGTTTAATTTCCAGCTCATTTCCTATACTGGTGTCAGTCCCAATTCTCTCTTTTACCTTAAATTCTTACTCTTCTTGACGTCTCTGACTTCATTGGGATTTTTCCATATCGTCCTGACAGAACACTTTTATTCACTTGGTACCAATTTAAGGATCGTTCAGAAAGAAGGTCAGCTGTAACCAAGGTCAAGATATGATCAGACCAGAGAAAGGTAATCAAGTTAGGGGTCTACTTGATCTGTGAAGTCTAAATCAAAAACCTGAGGCACAAATAGATATTTTCTAACAAAGAGAGTATGCGAAAACAAGTTCTTTTATATTGTGTATGTGCTGTGGATGACAGACGGGCAATCTGGCTGGACGAGTAAACGACTTCTTGCTCGGCCGGATGGAATACAAGGGATTGGCCAGCGGAGGCCGGAGGTCAGGAGCAGTTCCATCCCTCATTCAACAGGTGGCAGTGGTTGTCTTGAGGCATCCCAGTTTGGAGGACCTCCCTGGATTCTACATGACCCAGGAATGCTTCTGGTACCATAGAGTTCCGATACCAGGGATGTCCTCCTCACCAACAGTGCCTTCTAAAGAAACCCAGGGACCCTGACAGGGCTGCACTTCGGGACTCCAACTCCCAAGTACCCCTGCAGGAGTCCAAACTGGGACGTACCACCTGTCGTAGGTGGGACGGAACTGCTCCTGGCCTCTGGAGTCTACTGGTCCTTCCTTTCTATTCCTTCAGCCTGGCAAGAAGTCTTCTTCTCCTCCAGCCAGAATGCCCGTCTCTCCTCTATGGCACTTACAATTGCTGTGCAGTTTTGATACACAAAATGGTTGAAATCTACATGCTCAAAATTACAACACAGTAAAGTACCAAAAAAACTAAATTTACTCCCTGTCTTTGGCCATCAAGGCCCTTATTTTTTGACTGTTTTTAGACCATGTTTTGAGTAGGAATTTACACCCTCATCATAAGAATGAGGCAATAGGTATCTTGGGATCAGAAGAACTTGAAGGTGGGCTTGCCACTTCAACCGATTCCGGGGTTCACCCCCAATGGGTCGTAAGGAGTCAACGTTACCCCTTTTTGTAAAACTTTTAAAAGAAATGGAGTGTTGTTTTGTGCTATTTCAAGGTGGCTGATCACTCATATGATCGTATATTTTTGATATTTGAATTATTTACTTGGGGTCCTAGCTCTCTAAAAGCCACTTCCTGCCCTGCCCTTCCCAACTATTTTTGACAAAACAAATTTAGATTTTTTTTTATAAGTAAAATGTTATTATATGATGATAAGCCACAACTTTATAACAACAGATTGATACTACAGAACAAGTCATAACACGTTCAGTCTCATAGTCTTCATCATTTCCCAGTGCCATCTTCCGATCAATTGCTCTGTGGCTCCCTTAACCCACAGGGGTCTATCTTCTAGCATCAAGTGTGCGATGGGCCCTGCTCTGGGGACAGTGACAGGTGGGGAAGTTGTCTGTGGTGACACAACTGTCACACCGTAACGCAGATGTCCTAAGGGAGGAAAGAAACCTCCGGTGGAGCAGAAGGGCAGAAGCTCTCTTAGCCTGCTTGAACTCAAGTTAACTGAAGTTAGACTTTATTTCTAAAGAGCTGTACAAGAAAAGGTCAAAGAAGTAGTTAAAATACAGGTGCTGGTCATAAAATTAGAATATCATGACAAAGTTGATTTATTTGAGTAATTCCATTCAAAAAGTGAAACTTGTATATTAGATTCATTCATTACACACAGACTGATGTATTTCAAATGTTTTTTTCTTTTAATTGGTGATGATTATAACTGACAACTAATGAAAGTCCCAAATTCAGTATCTCGGAAAATTAGAATATTGTGAAAAGGTTCAATATTGAAGACACCTGGTGCCACACTCTAATCAGCTAATTAACTCCAAAGCCTTTAAATGGTCTCTCAGTCTAGTTCTGTAGGCTACACAATCATGAGGAAGACTGCTGACTTGACAGTTGTCCAAAAGACGACCATTGACACCTCGCACAAGGAGGGCAAGACACAAAAGGTCATTGCTAAAGAGGCTGGCTGTTCACAGAGCTCTGTGTCCAAGCACATTAATAGAGAGGTGAAGGGAAGGACAAGATGTGGTAGAAAAAAGTGGACAAGCAATAGGGACAACCGCACCCTGGAGAGGATTGTGAAACAAAACCCATTCAAAAATGTGGGGGAGATTCACAAAGAGTGGACTGCAGCTGGAGTCAGTGCTTCAAGAACCACCACACACAGACGTATGTAAGACATGGGCTTCAACTGTCGCATTCCTTGTGTCAAGCCACTCTTGAACAAGAGACAGCGTCAGAAGCGTCTCGCCTGGGCTAAAGACAAAAAGGACTGAACTGCTGCTTTCTGATGAAAGTCAATTTTGCATTTCGTTTGGAAATTAAGGTCCCAGAGTCTGGAGGAAGAGAGGAGAGGCACAGAATCCACGTTGCGTGAGGTCCAGTGTAAAGTTTCCACAGTCAGTGATGGTTTGGGGTGCCATGTCATCTGCTGGTGTTGGTCCATTGTGTTTTCTGAGGTCCAAGTTCAACGCAGCCGTCTACCAGGAAGTTTTAGAGCACTTCATGCTTCCTGCTGCTGATGAACTTTATGGAGATGCAGATTTCATTTTCCAACAGGACCTGGCACCTGCACACAGTGCCAAAGCTACCAGTACCTGGTTTAAGGACCATGGTATCCCTGTTCTTGATTGGCCAGCAAACTCGCCTGACCTTAACCCCATAGAAAATCTATGGGGTATTGTGAAGAGGAAGATGCAATATGCCAGACCCAACAATTCAGAAGAGCTGAAGGCCACTATCAGAGCAACATGGGCTCTCCTAACACCTGAGCAGTGCCACAGACTGATCGACTCCATGCCACACCGCATTGCTGCAGTAATCCTGGCCAAAGGAGTCCCAACTAAATATTGAGTGCTGTACATGCTCATACTTTTCATGTTCATACCTTTTAGTTGGCCAACATTTCTAAAAAATCCTTTTTTTGCTTTGGTCTTAATTGATATTCTAATTTTCCGAGATACTGAATTTGGGACTTTCATTAGTTGTCAGTTATAATCATCAACATTAAAAGAAATAAACATTTGAAATACATCAGTCTGTGTGCAATGAATGAATCTAATATACAAGTTTCACATTTTGAATGGAATTACTGAAATAAATCAACTTTGTTATGATATTCTAATTTTATGACCAGCACCTGTATACATATACACATCCCAAAACAGCAAACGTAACCAACCATTACATAAATGATACCCTCACCCATGCATACATGTTTATAATCACGAATGTCCATGGGCCAACATATGCAAACATAATATCAACATCTTATAGGGTCACATGCTAGTGAGAAGAGAGAAGACTTTAATAATGATTTAAAAATGGCTCATGCTGAGGCAGACCTAATATAATAAGACAAGCCATTCCAGAGAATAGGAACAGCCACCACAAAATCCTGATTCCCCCCCGTTGCTTTAACCTCAACCTCGACACAACCAGGAGCTTCTGGCTCAGGGACGTGCGGTCAGGGGCCTCACCTGTCATCATGAAAAGTAAAAAAAGCTAATAACATAAAATAAATGTATCCACTGGTCTGTGCTATAAATTTGTTTTCTGTATGATTCCAATAATTTTGATCATTTTTATAGTCAAGATCATTGAATTGGTGCATTTCCTGTTCAAATAAAGGAGAGAAACGCGAGGTGTGGCAGCGACGAACCTCACCTCCAATCGGACTGCGCTATCCTCACACACGGGGTTGATGCCTAAGATTGGCGCGTGCCTGCTGCTTTCTCTCTGTATGTCGCCAATATAAAGTTTGCAGACACATTTATTATACACCCTGACTTTCCACAGTCTGACTAATATCTTTAATGAATGTGTGTGACATATTTAGTTTTGCCTAGTGGACACAAAACCGCAGTGAAAAAGCACAAAGTGAGTGAGGCAGACAGTAACGTGCCGCCCTGAAGGGGGCGCATGTGAGCTCAACAGGTGCTCGTTGCTGCTGTTCTTCTACGCCGAGACGCCAATAAGTCAGGATATCAGAAGGGCAAGTGCACTGCAGCAGTCCGTTTATTTTTATTTTTTGTTCCAACTGACTGCCAAAATGGAAGATTAAGAGTTTTGAAACTAAAGGAAAATAAGGAGGATTGCTCCTATGCTAAAGTACAACTGAAATCTTTTCTGTTTTCTTCTTGAAAACTTGAAGAAAAAACAAAACTGAGCTGCAGCTAAAAAACAGCAGTGTAACTTGTATAAGAAGTGTGCCACCTATAATTAGGCAGCGTTATCTTCTTCTATAATACGCTACCGTGGCTGTTCGTTTGTCTGTCCAGGATTTTAAATCACCTGTAGCTCGCAAACCGTTTCAACTATTGACTTGAAAGTTGGTACACATATACTACGTGATGTCTACTATCCGCTTTCGGGGTGATGATTTTATTACTCTTTTATTTTAATTTTATTTTATTGTAGAATCAACTCTCGGCAGCGCACAGCAGGGTGGCCGTGAGGCGCATGCGTACGGGCGCTGTTCTCATTCCCTACCACCTTTGCTAATCATTCTTGAAGCAGATTGAAGACTTAAGACTTAAGTAAAAAATTAAAGAAAACGTACTAAGTAATTGCAACACAAAAACTAACTTAATCAGTTTTAATGTGAAAAGATGCCGACGAAAGAAGAGAAGCAGCGGGCCGCTAGGGTGAAGTAAAGAAGAGCTGGTCAGGAAGCAGCAAGCACATCAACCTCTGAGCAAACAAATGATAAACGTACAGAGAAAGAGGATGAATACTATGAATGTTCAAGTCAAGTGTATTCACTGCACGTTATCGTGCAATGCGCCATTACTGGTATTACAGTGCATCCGGAAAGTATTCACAGCGCATCACTTTTTCCACCTTTTGTTGTGTTACAGCCTTATTCCAAAAGCGTCGGTGCACAGCCATTTTAAGATCTCTCCAGAGATGTTCAATTGGATTCAAGTTTGGGCTCTGGCTGGGCCACTCAAGGACATTCACAGAGTTGTCCTGAAGCCACTCCTTTGATGTCTTGGCTGTGTGCTTAGGGTCGTTGTCCTGCTGAAAGATGAACCGTCGCCCCAGTCTGAGGTCAAGAGCGCTCTGGAGCAGGTTTTCATCCAGGATGTCTCTGTACATTGCTGCAGTCATCTTTCTCTTTATCCTGACTAGTCTCCCAGCTCCTTCCGCTGAAAAACATCCCCACAGCATGATGCTGCTGCCACCACCATGCTTCACTGTAGGGATGGTATTGGCCTGGTGATGAGCGGTGCCTGGTTTCCTCCAAACGTGACGCCTGGCATTCACACCAAAGAGTTTAATCTTTGTCTCATCAGACCAGAGAATTTTCTATCTCATGGTCTGAGAGTCCTTCAGGTGCCTTTTGGCAAACTCCAGGTGGGCTGCCATGTGCCTTTTACTAAGGAGTGGCTTCCGTCTGGCCACTCTACCATACAGGCCTGATTGGTGGATTGCTGCAGAGATGGTTGTCCTTCTGGAAGGTTCTCCTCTCTCCAGAGACGACCTCTGGAGCTCTGACAGAGTGACCATTGGGTTCTTGGTCATCTCCCTGACTAAGGCCCTTCTCCCCAGATCACTCAGTTTAGATGGCCGGCCAGCTCTAGGAAGAGTCCTGGTGGTTTTGAACTTCTTCCACTTACGGATGATGGAGGCCACTGTGCTCATTGGGACCTTTAAAGCAGCAGAAATGTTTCTGTAACCTTCCCGAGATTTGTGCCTGGAGACAATCCTGTCTCGGAGGTCTACAGACAATTCCTTTGACTTCATGCTTGGTTTGTGCTCTGACATGAACTGTCAACTGTGGGACCTTCTATAGACAGGTGTGTGCCTTTCCAAATCATGTCCAGTCAACTGAATTTACCACAGGTGGACTCCAATGAAGCTGCAGAAACATCTCAAGGATGATCAGGGGAAACAGGATGCACCTGAGTTCAATTTTGAGCTTCATGGCAAAGGCTGTGAATACTTATGTACATGGGATTTCTCAATTTTTTAATTTTTAATAAATTTGCAAAAATCTCAAGTACACTTTTTTCACGTTGTCATTATGGGGTGTTGTGTGTAGAATTCTGAGGAAAAAAATTAATTTAATCCATTTTGGAATAAGGCTGTAACATAACAAAATGTGACTACAGGCCATTTATCAGCCAAGAATGCCTTACTTTACGTACTGTTCCCTACTATTGGGTGGAGCTCTCACCCTCAGCCTTAATAAATCTTGCAGCACGGAGCGTAAGGCAAACTTCTGACTACTCCAGTTGCTCAAAGAAATCTGTTATTCCTTCAATCACTCTAGACATAAAGACAAAGCATAGAAAGTTAAAAGCAGCGTGGTATTTATTACAAGAATTATAATAATACTACTGGAACAAAGAATAATAGAAAATAGGGCTGATAAAAAAGTCTGGATATATATAGTCTTCAGAAAAAGCTTACGAAAAAGTGAAAGATGACAAGGATGAATGTCCAAGGCGGCTTGTGATCTTAGCACTTGTAGCTGTTCATGATGCTTTCCTGACCACCAGTGACGTCTTCGTCCCTTCTTCTTCCTCCCTCCTTACTCACTATATCGCTCCTCAGATGAGGCATATTTATTCTAAAATTGTACCAGGGGGTTTTGCAAGATGTGCCACGGCCCACCTGCCAAGTTGTTTTGCCTGCCTAAGGAAAAGTCATCCCAGATGGAGGATCGCAGGAATCGTGGGAGAGAGGGGTCCTTTCATCGGATTGGCTGGCCCAGCACTGTTTCAGCTGTGGAATGGCCAAATGGGGGAGGCAGCTTGAAGGATGAGGTCTCCAGGACTCTATACAAATACAAATCTTATTATGGGATATATCATCTACTGTTAAATTCTGCTCTGTACTTCTAAAATTTATATATTTTTATTTATTTTTTTTATTTCTTACTATATTGAGAAATTGTTCTGTGTACTGTACTGTATTGTATTGACCCCCTTCTTTTGACACCCACTGCACGCCCAATCTACCTGGAAAGGGGTCTCTCTCTGAACTGCCTTTCCCAAGGTTTCTTCCATTTTTCCCTACTAGGTTTTTTTTGGGAGTTTTTCCTTGTCTTCTTAGAGAGTCAAGGCTGGGGGGCTGTCAAGAGGCAGGGCCTGTTAAAGCCCATTGCGGCACTTCCTGTGTGATTTTGGGCTATACAAAAATAAACTGTATTGTATTGTATTATATTGATAGATTCTGATTGGCTGGCTGTCAATATGAAGAATTAATTCACTGTCCATTTTCCCAAACAATAAAATTTTTTATGTTCTCTGAGGTGTCACTATGTATTCCTTTCCCAGGCTGTAAAATAATCCTTTCTCAGGTTATAAAGTAATTGAGCCACCAGCATGGCTTCCTTTCTTTCTTGGAACAGCTGTTTTAAAAGTGAGGCATAACTGGGAAGAAGACATGTTTTGATTTGTCCTGAATGTAGTTCATCTGTTGTCTTGTCTTGAACAAACTATCATGGAAATATAAACCAAAATGCACAGATTTTGTACCCCACAACAGACACAAAGACAAACCAGTGGTACCCAAGGATTCTCAGAAGAGACACAGTACCAGAGGAGTCCAGTCTTGTGAATCTGTGAATTTCCCATTGGGATTAATAAAGTATCTATCTATCTATCTATCTATCTATCTATCTATCTATCTATCTATCTATCTATCTATCTATCTATCTATCTATCTATCTATCTATCTATCTATCTATCTATCTATCTATCAGTCTTTGTCTCAGGTCACTAAGTCGCTAAATTTGACTTTTTTAAAATTCAGGGCCAGGCGGGGTGACAGATTACGTAAACTCCCAGTGTCACTGAAGGAAAATATTTTTAGTTGGTTACAGTTGCCCAAATATTACACAACTACAGGCCACAGGGCACAGTAAGCAGGAGTCATCGGTCAAGAGACAACCGCACCAAGTGGCATGGACTCAGCAGAGGGGTGGCACCAAGAACAAACTCAGAAAATCTAATTAAAAAGCCAAGGTCATGTTGATCTAGTTAAGATAAAAAAAAATGTTCTGTGTGAAATTAATGAAACCGCTGAACAGAAGTATTGGACAAAATTTTAAATTTTCCACAAGTTAGTGCCAGCAGCACACAAAGCATGAAATAGATTTGAAATTTGTTCAACCAGATTTACTGTGCAGATAATTGACTTCCAGGCCTTATTTAGAATATGAAATAGGACGGATCACACTGGCCATTTATCATGCTGTTTTACATACAGAATTTAATGGGCTAACCTTCAATGATGAAAAACATTCTTATTTATGTGTAGGTATGATGTGGGAATTTTGGAGGTGAGAAACAGAAAACTCAGTTCAATAAGTATAGAGAAGTCAGTCAGTATTAATATCCACGGCATGTGACCATTCACCTGTACTTGTAAGGTACTCTGTGTTGTAGGATAGACACTCATTTTGTGAGTTGCATCAGGTGACCATCTGATTATGTTATGGAAAAAACTTTTGTTACAAAAATTCATTCATTCATTGGAGACAATAATTGTTGGAAGCTCAGAAATATCATAGTCATAATGCTGTACATCGTTTTGAATCTCTTTGTAATCGCCTGAGTTAAGTCAGAGGAGTCCAGGGCAATAGTCGGGGAGCCAACTGAACCACCCCCCTATAATTTAAATAAAAAAATAAATAAATAAATAAGTGTAAAATGACACAACAAACAAAAAAAAAACAGGCGCTCAATGGCCGCCTCACAAGTCTCAGTAGGCTGAATGAAGGACTGCTCTTTCGAAGAGGGTCGGGTTTGGAACTCCATCTGGTGGCAGTCTCAAGGTCAAATGCGAAGCCCCCTTTGAGGACGTCCAACTGGAAGAGGCGGGGCCTCCTCTGGGTGTCATGGGAGGTTAATTTGGAGGATTTAGGTGAGTTCCAGGGACCGAGGGGAATTCCCTCTCTTGATGTTTAGCACAGCTCGATTCATTCAAGATTGAAGTGAGATTCCGGAGGGGTCCAACATATCATAACATAAATAAAATAGAAGCATTTTGAGAGGGCCTGATTTGTGTATGGGAAGGTCCCCTTTGTAGCCTCACCCCCAGTCGCTCCCCCACACAATCCCTCGGATATGAGCATCTGCTCTGTTATCCTGCTGTTTCCTTCAATGGAGGGCTCATCAGCTTCACCTTCAGACTTCTCAAGGTTAGCACCCCTTGTAATTTTTTTGTAACTGTAGAGGGAAGAGTTAGAGACAGGGCCACCTCTCATCCAGGAGCAGTACTGCACACCTTAGCTGAGCCATTAAAGTGATCCTCAGGTGGCCATGAATGACTCATCCTTATATGCATTGTAATGTATACATACTGTAAAAAGACCGTATGGAAAAGGAGGTGGGAAGACACTGGCAACCCAACACAATGGCTGAAGAAATACACTGAGGAAGGACAGATAGATAGATAGATAGATAGATAGATAGATAGATAGATAGATAGATAGATAGATAGATAGATAGATAGATAGATAGATAGATAGATAGATAGATAGATAGATAGATAGATAGATAGATAGATAGATAGATAGATAGATATGAAAGGCACTACATAATAGATAGATAGATAGATAGATAGATAGATAGATAGATAGATAGATAGATAGATAGATAGATAGATAGATAGATAGATAGATAGATAGATAGATAGATAGATAGATAGATAGATAGTCCCACATGTTTGTCAGAGGGTCATCTTTCGGACTCACCTGAGGTAAGCAGTACCACCCCCGGACATGAGGAGGTGCTGTCACTAATAGTATCATTTGTTTCTCCATCCACAGCTAAGAGAAGACGACCAATAAGAGCAACTGACTCCGCCCCTTCCGTCTGGGAGCTATCAAGCTGAGACGCTCCAGGGAAGATGTTATCTTGTCAGTGTGCATTTTAGCAAATTCTAGTTTGGCTTTTTTATGTGCAGCCCTTCCATTGAGCCCACTGTCACTCAAAAAATGATGGATGGTGCAATCAGACACTGATGGACCTCGACCTTGGAGTTCAGCTTGTTTCTCTTTGGAAGTTGTCCTTGACTTTTTCTTTGTCATTCTCACTATCCTTCTGCCCATTGTGGAGTTGATGGACCTTAAACTTTTTCATTATATTTGCAACTGTTGTCACAGGAACATCAATCTGCTTGGAGATGCTGGTCTTCTAGCCTTTGCCTTCCACATGCTGGTCTGTCATTTTCTTTCAGATCTTCTCAGACGACTCTCTCCTTTGCTTTCTCTGGTCCATGTTCAGCATGGAACACACGATGACACCAAACCGCAGAGTGACGACTCTCCTCCATTAAAATCAGCTGACTGACTGATTGCACGATTGAAGACGTGTGTGATACAAATTCAAGAAAACAGCCAGTTTTGAGAAATCCCTCAAATCTAATTACTTTGGATCTTTTCAAGGGGTCCCAACAAATGTGTCCAGGCCATTTTAGAATCTCTTTGCAGAATAAGCAACACTTATCACTTAAGCAACATATACACTGTAATGTATAGGAGGTGGGAAGCCACTGTCAACCCCAAACAATGGCTGAAGAAATACATTGAGGAAAACATAGATAGATAGATAGATAGATAGATAGATAGATAGATAGATAGATAGATAGATAGATAGATAGATAGATAGATAGATAGATAGATAGATAGATAGATAGATAGATAGATAGATAGATAGATAGATATTGGCTCCTACCCAACACCTCTTCACCTGCTCTCAATTCAACTTTGCTGTTCTTTCCCATCATCCGTCCTCACTCACAAATGACGACACTTCACTTCAAACTTTGTCCCTAAACCTGTACTTAAGTTCTTCGTCTTTTAATCTCCACCATTTTATTCTCTGGTTTTATTCTCCTGCTGATTCTAATCTCCAAGTCCATAAATGTGACTGAAAATCACTGAAATAGTCGTCTGATGTGGCATGGGCTTTAAGAACCGTGTATCGGACATTGCCCCGAGTAGCACGGTGGTCCCACAGGGAGCTGTGCTGCTTTCTTTCTCGGTTATCCCACAAGTCTCAGACTTCAGGTGCACAGCATCTGCAGGAATTCTCTGATGACACAGCCATAGTTTGGTGTATTTTTATCCAATGCATAAGAAAAGGTCGGTCTGTCATTATCCAACCTGCTATATCCTAACACAGGGTCACAGGGATCTGTTTGTTATGTAATTTAGTATAATTTCATTTAAGCGCCTTGAGCATGGTAAAGGTACTATATAAATAAATTATTATTAGTAGTAGTAGTAGTAGTTTATTTAAAAAATGTCTTAATATTATTTGCTTTTATTACATTTTTCTTATCGGCTATAATCAATGTAATGATTAATTTGACATAGTGACATATACAGCAAAAGACAGGAAAATAAAATTTCACTAAAACAACCCTTTTTATTAAATTATTGCCATTTAAAAGATATAAATTATACATTGATTGGTTGTTCAATTCACAAATAAGCTATTGATGTTGCACTATAACAAGCGAACCGAAACTGATTTTTCATTGCACATTACTCAGGCCTAAATCTTAGATGTAACACACACACACATTTACTTACAGTTAATTACTGATGTGAGGCTCAATACAAAATCAAATGTGTCTTTCCCAAGCTCTCTTCATGGACTGCGCTCTCTCGTCACTTCACCTAAAGCAAATTGGTTTAAAAATGGGATCGATGATGACATATTCCATATTGATCTTGAGAAAAATGACTTGACTTTTCAGGATCTGAATTCCCTCAATCTATAAGTTTGCCTTTGACCTACCAATGCGCTCAATTTTGCACCATGAAGATGCGTTCACTTAATATCACCTTGAAGAAAAATGACTAAAGACATTACAATCCTGGAATAACCAGCTAAACTTTACTGTGCCGTGTTTTTACGCTGTCTTTGTTCTCGATGTTTCTTGGATATGGAGCACCAACTGACTTTCGAATCATTAAAGCTTTATATTTTTTTGCATTCACTTTTATTTCTTTGAAACAGCCTTGAATCGAAACATGATGCTGCAGCAAAATAATGAGGTTTTATTTGAAGCATAATAATTTATTGGCTCCAAAGTGAAACTTAAATCAGTGTGAATAAAATTCACCCATTATGAGATAAAAGGAGCACATTGGTTAAGAAAAAAAATCTTTGTATACTTCATAATCATGCTGTGAAAAGGAAAGGCACTATATAACAGATAGATAGATAGATAGATAGATAGATAGATAGATAGATAGATAGATAGATAGATAGATAGATAGATATAAAAGGCACTATATAACAGATAGATAGATAGATAGATAGATAGATAGATAGATAGATAGATAGATAGATAGATAGATAGATAGATAGATAGATAGATAGATAGATAGATAGATACTTTATTAATCCCAAGGGGAAATTCCCATACTCCAGCAGCAGCATACTGATAAAGAACAATATTAAATTAAAGACTGATAACAATGCAGGTATAACAGACAGACAATAACTTTGTATAATGTTAACGTTTACCCCCCTGGTGGAATTGAAGAGTCACATTGTGTGGCAGAAGAACGATCTCCTCAGTCTGTCAGTGGAGCAGGACGGTGACAGCAGTCTGTCACTCAAGCTGCTCCTCTGTCTGGAGATGATCCTGTTCAGTGGATGCAGTGGATTCTCCATGATTGACAGGAGCCTGCTCAGTGCCCGTCGCTCTGCCACAGATGTCAAACTGTCCAGCTCCATGCCTACAGTAGAGCCTGCCTTACTCACCAGTTTTTCCATTATGGGTAGACCCTCTTAGCTTGGAGGTCTGTTAGACTTGTTGACTTGACGTCACATCAGGGGTGAGTAGCACAGAGTAAACAATGGCTAGAATGGCAGTGACATCGGGTGAGAGAGCGAAGCGAATGCGCAAAGCAAAATACTCTGCATATATTATTTATTTTTTGCTTATTATTGCTGAATTGGACTCTGAATTATCAAACTCAGATATTGATGGACCCTAAAGCACAGTACACCAAGCACCAAATACACAGTCCAACACAAAAGACTCCCCTTCTTCTTCTTCTTTCTCTGCCTTCACTCCTCTCCCGGCAAGCTTTGTCCACTCTGCTCAACTCTGGCTGCCCGACTAGTGGCCGCTGGTTCCATTTGTAGGACACTCAGAAGGACTTCAGGTGTCCAACGTGCTTCTTCTGGCAGCACTTCCGGGTGTGGCAGAAGTGCTCCTAAACAGGGCTCAGGAAAGGTCCAGGCAACCCCTGGTGGCTCCCAGCAGGGTTGAGCTTCCATGCTCCAAACCCGTTGACCCTGCTGCAAGCCAGGGAGGCTACCCTCTAGCGTTCTGGAGGAGACAGTGTCCGGAATAAGCTCTGTCTCCCCCAGTCCTTCCATAATTGAGTCGTCCCGGTCGGGTAAGGGCCCCACCAGTCCTCCACACTGTTTAATAAACACATCTTTATTTGAACCCTGGACTCTGTGTGTTTGGGAGTTTGGGTCCACGCTGACGGCCTGGTGCCATAACAAGTGCCAAGGGTTTGAATACTTCTAGGAGGGAGAGATTTCAGTTTGGCATTTTTAATAAATTTGGAGATCTTTCTGTCGTCACTTGTTCATTATGGGTTATGGAGTGTGGATTGATGGGTAAAAATGGCAAATATATCAAATGAAAATGAAGTTCACAACACAAGAAAATATGCAGAAAGTGAAGGGGTCTGAAGACATTCTGACTCCGCTGTACAGTCGTGGCCAAAAGTTTTGAGAAGGACCCAAGTGTTGGTTTTCACCAAGTTTGCTGCTTCAGTGTTTGTAGATCTTTCTCTCAGATGTTTCTCTGGTGTACTGAAGTAGAATTACAAGCAGTTCAGAAGTTTCAAAGGCTTTTATTGACAATGACTTGAAGTTTATGCAAAGAGTCCATATTTGCAGGGCTGGCCCTTCTTCCTATTTCAAGGTCTCTGCAATTTGCCCTCACAGGCTGACAACCAACTTCTGGGCCAAATCCTAACTGATGGCAGCCCATTCTGACAGGGCCCCAATCATGGATGGACCTGGGGAGTGAGAGATTATTCCGGATACTGTCTCCCCCAGAATGCTAGAAGGCAGCCCCCCCGGCTTGCAGTGGGGCCACAGGTTTGATTATGCAAGAACTAAGTGGTTCAGGGAACAAAACATCGAAATTTTGGGGTCCATGGCCAGGAAGTTGTGGTCAATGCTCAAGACACAGGTGGACAAACAAAAAACCACCAATTCTGATTCTGCAAGAATGGGCAGTTGCCATCAGTCAGGATTGGGCCCAGAAGTTGATTGCCACCATGCCAGGGTGAATTGCAGAGGTCTTGGAAAAGAAAGAAGGGCCAACCCTGCAAACATGATCTCTCAGCATAAACTTCATGTCATTGCCAATAAAAGCCTTTGAAACTTCTGTCTACCAGAGAAACATCTGAAAACACTGAAGCAGCAAACTTGGTGAAAACCAACACTTGGGTCATTCTCAAAACTTTTGGTATTCTCTGTAGTTCTCCAGACTGCTTTAAATCTCATGGGTGTTAATCACTGAGTGAGCCGTCAATTACAAGAGCAGGGCAGGTGTACCCGACAGGCTAACTCAAGCGGCCACTCAGCGTAATTAACGCTTCTCCAAAAACACGCACACCATAGCTCTTGAGACTTGTAAACACGGCTGATAGCTGAGTAAGAAATGTTTGAAGTAGCTGATTAGTCCAGCGTTGACTCGAGCCTTAGCATGTTCAATTAGAAATATAGTCTTAAACTGAAGGCCTGCTTTGCTTGTTTTGGGACAATAAAGGAATAAATCTCAATCATCCAAAAGGCTGAACAGTAAAAGATAGCAAAAAACAAAAAACTCTCAAGTCTTTTTTAAAGCACAACGCAGAAATGTTTAAGAGACAAATGACAAACGGACCCTCACGAGGGCCCTTTCTTAACACTCATTAACTTAATTACTTAATTAGTAAATGAATTGCCTTCTTCCTGGTCCAAATGTAGATTTCTTCTGCAGTTGTAATCAAGGAGAGCAACTGCAGGCTTTCAGGATGCACTTCTCTTTTGGCTCTCTACAGACGTGGACAGATGTGTTGGTGCCCTTCCAGCTCGTTGAAAAAGTGCGGTCTGCCTCCTGAAGGGTGACGAAATGAAAAGCTAGTGTCCCCTTTGATATGTCATCGGGTAAAGCAAAGAGATCAAGTGTTGCTTATTCTGCAAAGAGATTCTAAAATGGCCTGGACACATTTGTTGGGACCCCTTGAAAAGATCCAAAGTAATTAGATTTGAGGGATTTCTCAAAACTGGCTGTTTTCTTGAATTTGTATCACACACGTCTTCAATTGTGCAATCAGTCAGCTGATTTGAATGGAGGAGAGTTGTCACTCTGTGGTTTGGTGTCATCGTGTGTTCCATGCTGAACGTGGACCAGAGAAAGCAAAGGAGAGAGTTGTCTGAGGAGATCTGAAAGAAAATGACAGAGCAGAATATGGAAGGCAAAGGCTAGAAGACCAGCATCTCCAAGCAGATTGATGTTCCTGTGACAACAGTTGCAAATATAATGAAGAAGTTTAAAGTCCATCAACTCCACAATGGGCAGAAGGATAGTGAGAATGACAAAGAAAAAGTCAAGGACAACTTCCAAAGAGAAACAAGCTGAACTCCAAGGTCGAGGTCCATCAGTGTCTGATTGCACCATCCATCATTTTTTGAGTGACAGTGGGCTCAATGGAAGGGCTGCACATAAAAAAGCCAAACTAGAATTTGCTAAAATGTACACTGACAAGATAACATCTTCCCTGGAGCGTCTCAGCTTGATAGCTCCCAGACGGAAGGGGCGGAGTCAGTTGCTCTTATTGGTCATCTTCTCTTAGCTGTGGATGGAGAAACAAATGATACTATTAGTGACAGCACCTCCTCATGTCCGGGGGTGGTACTGCTTACCTCAGGTGAGTCCGAAAGATGACCCTCTGACAAACATCTATCTATCTATCTATTATATAGTGCCTTTCATATCTATCTATCTACAGTGCATCCGGAAAGTATTCACAGTGCATCACTTTTTCCACATTTTGTTATGTTACAGCCTTATTCCAAAATGGATTAAATTCATTTTTTTCCTCAGAATTCGACACACAACACCCCATAATGACAACATTAATAAATTTGCAAAAACCTCAAGTAAACTTTTTTCACGTTGTCATTATGGGGTGTTGTGTGTAGAATTCTGAGGAAAAAAATTAATTTAATGTGTGGAAAAAGTGATGCGCTGTGAATAGTTTCTGGATGCTATCTATCTATCTATCTATCTATCTATCTATCTATCTATCTATCTATCTATCTATCTATCTATCTATCTATCTATCTATCTATCTATCTATCTATCTATCTATTATATAGTGCCTTTCATATCTATCTATCTATCTATCTATTATGTAGTGCCTTTCATATCTATCTATCTATCTATCTATCTATCTATCTATCTATCTATCTATCTATCTATCTATCTATCTATCTATCTATCTATCTATCTATCTATCTATCTATCTATCTATCTATCTATCTATCTATCTATCTATCTATCTATCCTTCCTCAATGTATTTCTTCAGCCATTGTTTGGGGTTGCCAGTGTCTTCCCACCTCCTTTTCCACACGGTCTTTTTACAGTATGTATACATTACAATTCATATAAGGTTGAGTCACTCATGGCCACCTGAGGATCACTTTAATGGCTCAGCTAAGGTGTGCAGTACTGCTCCAGGATGAGAGGTGGCCCTGTCTCTAACTCTTCCCTCTACAGTTACGAAAAAATTATCTGTCTAAATCAGTCCATTGTAGATTATCCCATGTGATGGTTCTTTTCTTTTTGTTGGATGTTATTGCTGTTATTAATCTTAAGATTGTTTCAAAGTATTATCACAAACTTTGGCCATTTATACTCCGTACTTGATCATTTCTCTCTCTTTTTAAGTCTTCAGTAATTGTGATTTTTTTTGTAGTAGAAAGTTAAATGAAAAAAAAAAAAGTTGTGCGCTGCATGAAGTTGACATTCAAGCAGAGAGCTCGAAATTCTCGTTTCACAGGGAGTGAGTCTGTTCATCCCCATGGATTTCATTCGTGTTATCAGCTTTTCCTCGCCATCTTCTGAGTTATCTTAATGTGAGCAGTTGCGGTCATGTCATTTGTAGGATGGTAGAATCCATTATTTTAAAAGATGGCCATCAAATACTTTTCAAATGCTCTTCTGGGAAAGAAAGCACACATAATGAGTGTTTTATTAGCTGTTAAATCCATAGATGTAATTGTGACAGGACAAGGGCTGTGTTAGTTACTGCTCTATAAATGTGCAAATGGCAATCAGCTAACAAAGCCATAATGAATTATTTTCCGTTAACGAGAAGCGCACCACAGTATCCACGGCTCGCTCCCACACACCCGCACTCGGCCACACCAGGCCGGTGTCGAAGGTCTAACATGAACATCTCACAAAATAATTGTCCATACATTTTCAGCCCCCATTTTGTCCAATTCAGAGGCGTTGGGGTCAGAGTCTGTCACATAATTACAACTCTAGAGCCAAACTCGAGTCCAACATGATTCCTGGTAAATTTCTGCTATTTCACGTTTCAGATCATTTTTTACATAAATATTTTGTTTTCCAATTATTTTTGTTTCTAGTTTTTGTTCAGTCCTGGCGTAGTAACAGCCATGTCGCTTATTATTACTAGCCTGGTTGACATGTTAGGTCATCATCACCCGCTTATTCACAGCTCCTCACATCCAAGCCTTTTTATAATTTATAATCAAACAGCCTCGATTTGTTCATTTTCTTTTTAGGAAAATTCCTATTTTAGCCCTCGCTAAACTTTATTTATCCTTTTAGAATTTGGTTTTGTCGTCAGTTAGTTGCTTTCCTGTGAACAGACCTTTTCCTGTTTAGACTTCCACTTATCCTACACTTTCCTCTGCTCACCTCCTGGTCTTTTCCTCATTTTCTTTCTCAAGTGTTGACCAGTCTCATCACAGCGTGTGTAACACTATCCGTTGCAGGACACGCCAACTTTTATTTCCACACTAGACCAATATAGCAGTCTGTCATTCTACTGCAAATAGGCTTGTGTTGAATACCGATACTTAAAAAGTAACAAAAAACCCAAATTTTAAAATGTTACGGTACTCGCATCTTGGAATTTTCAGTTCCGGAAGGATACACCAACATTCCTTTCAAATTTCCCACCATTTCTCTTGGCGCTCTCCGTTTCATTGACTTCATGAACTACGTGGAACTACATGCTTCTTGGGGGACTCCACCGCTTATTACTTTCACATGTCTGGGAGTTCACCGGGAATCGGCACCCACCCACCACATTATTACCTCAACGCCATCAGGACTTCATGGCTTTCAAGAGGGATGACGTGCTTAGTACGGTGCGATGGCATCTCAGGGAGGCTGGAGTAAGACAGGTGCACTTAGAATTATCTAACAGTTTTGGTACTGAGGTCCGAAAGCTGGTATCGATACCAAAGTCAAAATTTTAGTAACACGTTTTTGGCGTGTAGGGCAACAAGTTCACGATACGCATTAACGATGAGTGCCATTTTTTCACCTCTTGTGATGACAGCGATGATGCCTTTCATATTTAAGATATTGCGGAGTCAATGCAGGCTCTGATTGGGGCTCTTGAGAGAATGAGCGAGGAGTCTGAGGGTCTGGGCTTGTGAGGGTCCTGATAAAAACCAAAGAGCCTGGCCTTTAATGACCTCTTGGGCTCGGCCATCAGCAGTGTGTCTGTCTGCGGAGAGAGTGTCGACCTCCTCGAGAAGTTTACTTACCTCGGCAGTGACATTCATGTCCTATGAAGACAGTAGACATATTGGGAGAGTATAGGGGGTCATGAGGTCACTGGAAAGGGGTGTGTGGGTCTACCAATATCTCTGTAAAAGGATGATGGTCTAAGTTTTTAGAATCTTGGTGCTTCCTGTTTGTGAGACATGGACACTCTCCAGTGACCTGAGATGAAGACTGGACACCTTCAGTACTGTGTCTCTTCAGTGAATCCTTGGGTACCACTGGTTTGATTTTGTGTTGCTCACGGAGTCCCGAATGAGGCACATGACATGCATTGTGAGGGAGCGTCAGTTACAGCACTACGGCCATGTGGCGCGATTACCCGAGGGTGATCCAGCTCATTGTTGAGGACCCGAGTGGCTGGGCCAGGCCAAGGGGACACCCACGTAACCCCTGGCTGCGGCAGATAGAGGGTAATTTTCGGAGGGTGGGACTGGATCGCGTGTCTGCCTTGGGGGTTGCCAACCAGGATCCTGAGCTGTTTCGTTATGTGGTGGGTGCAGCAACTGCTCCCCAACCTGACCTAACCTGATATTTAAGATAGACAGCAGTTTATTTGTAACAAGGAGGAAATGTAGCTTTTTAGAGAAGATCAAGTATCTAGAAAGTGTTTTAACAAGCAGCATTACCCCTTCTCAAATACACACCGTAATTGCTAAAACTGGCCAAACATAAAAAGAACTCGGTCTGGCACTATAAAGGTGTATTGCCATGGAAATCGATGTTTCATTTAAGAATCAGCTTTGTCACAAGTGTTTCTCCTAAAATTCCTTAAGACAAGTAGATTTAGATGAAAAGGAGACATGAGGTGCAATAGAGGAAAAAAGAGTCAAAATTGAGAATTTGGTTTGAAAACCACAGGATATTTTGTGAGATCTCTTTCTGGTCTTGTTTTAATCTCTTTCAAGACTTGGTATTGTTTACTTATTATTGGACTGATGTCTTTATCTAAGGTGAATTACAATATACGAGATACGATTAGTCACATTCCTTTTGTTTCCTTGATTTTAGCACAGGCAGATGAAATGATTTACTCATAGATGGCGTCGGAAGTGGGATTTAAACACATAACCTCAGGGCTTAGTGTCTAACATCATATAGACTACTATTTTTCAGTCAAAATTGAGAATTTGGTTCGAAAACCATATGATATTTTATGACATTTCTTGCTAGTCTTACTTTAACCTCTTTTATTAAGACTTCATATCATTTACTTATCTTTGGACTCATGCCTTTATCCTAGGTGACTTACAACATCTGAGATATGACTGGTTCCATTTCTTTTGTTTTTCTAATTGTAGTTCAGGCAGGTGAAATGACTTGCTCATAGTTAGATGGTGTCAGCAGTGGGATTGAAACACATAACCTCAGGGCTTGAAGTCCAATGTCATACTGCTTAACTTATCTTTCAGAATCAGTAGCACCTAATTGTAGTTCCGAGATTCTAATGACCCTAAAGTTTCTAGGGCAGGGATGTCAGTCAAGACCAGTAGGAAGTGGAGAGATATCTTTCTGGTCTTGTTGTAATCTCTTTCAAGACTTGCTATTGTTTACTTATTATTGGACTGATGTCTTTATCTAAGGTGAATTACAATATCTGAGATACGATTGGTCACATTTCTTTTGTTTCTCTGATTTTAGCACAGGCAGGTGAAGTGATTTGCTCATAAGTAGATGGTGTCAGCAGTGGGATTTGAACACATAACCTCAGAGCTTAGTGTCTAATGTCATTTAGACTACCTTTTTTTCACTCAAAATTTTAATTTGGTTAGAAAATGATGTGATATTTTATGACATTTCTTCCTAGTCTTACTTTAACCTTTTTTAAGACTTCATATCATTTACTTATTATTGAACTGATGCCTTCATCTGAAGTGACTTACAACATCTGAGATATGATTGGTTCAATTTCTTTTGTTTTTCTAATTGTAGTACAGGCAGATGAAGTGACATGCTCATAGTTGGATGGTGTCAGTGGTGGAATTGAAACAATAACCTCAGGGCTTGAAGTCCAATGTCATACTGCTTGCCTTATTTTCCAGAATCTGTATTATCTAATTATATTTCAGAGAGTCTAATGATCCTGAAGTTTCTAGGTCAGGGGTGTCAGTCAGGACCGGTAGGAAGTGGAGAGCAGAAGATGCAGTGGGGCAGGCAGAGTCACGGCTACGCCACAGAGCCATGGTGGGAGCAGTAGCCAGAAGAGAAACCCGGTGTCACACACATGTGCATGGGAGGCAGCTAAATGGCTCAAAAGAGGGTAATTCCACACCAGACCAGGCGGTGGCAATGTGCGCTAACCTTCTCACCCTTTTTCTGCAGATGAACCAAGGGAAATTCTGTTTGGGCCCGATGACATCACTTCCAGTTCTGGGCCTGATGACATCACTTCTGGATCTACAGCTATGCCATAGAGCCCTGGTGCGAGCAGTAGGCAGAAGAAGAGTGGGCCTAAGATCAGTCACAGTCACATAGTTGAATGGTGTCAGCAGTGGGATTGAAACACATAACCCCAGGCCTTGAAGTCCAAAGTCATTTTGTCTGCATTTTTTCCAGATTAATAAGATCTAATTGGAGCACAGCAAGTAATAGCATTATTGAGAAGAAAGGACTACATTTTTGCAATCACAGTTAAGTATTTTACAAACAGCTGTTCATACATTTGACAAATACATGACAAATTAAAAATGCCAAGACACCAATTGGAAAATATGAGCTCCTCGTGTGACTTTCCTGAGATCTCTGCTGAATCTCAAGAGGAGACCCTTGGGAGACCACTGGGGTATTTTGTCTCATGTTAAAAATTTGAGAGCCATGAGACAGAAGAACACATCTCCATTTTATGTCTTTTCTAATGTCGTTGTTGTCTTGGAAAAACCAAAAAGATATGAAGGAGATTCCATTTTTTGTTTAATCATCTCTATGGGAATACTCCTGATACCTTCTTCTAGCTGTTCATTCACACTGCACTCTATGGGTGATCTTGGCATCTAGTTGTTCATCTCGGGCTACCACTGATCCTGGATATTTCATTTGATCCAGTCTTTTCAGTAACTCTGCTGCAGGCTATTTGTTTTATTTTATTTTATTTTATTTTACTTTGAGGACACCAACTGGAGGAAAACATCATACAAAATTAATGAAATAAATATGCAAATCAGTATACTGTCAAAGTGACCATATATAAAGAAAAAGAGCATGAAATGTGAGTGTAAGTGAATAAACATTTGTCCCTTATTTGCCGATTTCACTGTCCATTTCATTCCTTCAAATGCCACATGACACACGGCTTGAATTTAAAAAGTGTCACCTTCACTTGTCAAAGTTGGACCCTGTGTGAATGTGGGTGAGCTACAGACTGGTGTCACATAAAGAACTGTCATCACTTTGCTGTGACTGACCCTAATGTATTTGACTTTATTAATTTATTAGTGACTAAGGATCTGTGCTGGAATCTGAAGGGTGCCAGTTCAAATCCAGAAGGGATCCGACTCTGTTAGACCCTTAACCTGAAAATTGCTCCAGGGGTGCCATATAACAGCTGACCCTGTGCTCTGACCATCAAGGGTCACGTGAAAAGGCAGTCACCTTGGGGATTAATAACGTTAATCAAAATCAAAAAATCATATATGCAGTATACAGTATGTGTTCACTTATCAGAGGCTTTAACATTAATGTGGACACTTCATTATCCTCCAAACTGAATGTACTTTTTTTTCAGACTTTCTTTTTAGTTATCATAATTGTACAGTCGATAAGAATGTTGTAAATTTTGCTTAATTTAATTAACCAGCCGTCAATCACTGATACTCAGCTGTCCATCATTTTTCTAGGTTATGCATAAGGGGAAGATTCATCCTGTGTATGAATAAAAAAGCAAAATCCTAACCTGGCAGTCAAATGTGAGCTGTGCTGAATAATTACAAACTAATAAAAGTGTAACGGTCATCTACATCAGCACTGTAGAAAGGGACAAAGTAAATAGTGTGAGGGATTGCTGGCCATATATTCTGGCCAACACCTCCAAGCCGCCAGATGGAGCCCCCCTTGCAGCATGGAGGTGCCTCGAATGCCAGCAGGGAATCATGGACCTTGGAGTTTTTCTTCATAGCCCTGCTGGATACCATGGGGGCCGCCAGGAGTCGCTGCGGGGAGGTCCAGGGTTTTATGCTTTCCGTATAGCCCGGAAGTATTTCCAAGTCATGGGAATGGAAGGAATGATATACTTCCGGGCTGAAGAAAAGGAGAAGTTTTTCATGACCCGGAAGTGATAGAAAGTCACATGGACTGAGGGACAGAACCACTTCCGGGTCAAGGACTATAAAAGGATTGTGGGAAATCCCAGACGTTGAGCTGAGCTGGGTGAAAGGGTGGCAACGCGTCTGGGAGTGGAGGATTAATTATTGATTCTATTATTGTGTATTATATGAGTATAGTGGAGTGTAGAGTGCTCGGTACACATTATTATTATAAAATAAAGTCATATTGGACTTTTATCTGGTGTCTGGCGTCTCGAACAAGGGTCCAAGGGAGCGATAGCGCCCTCTATCTGTTACAATAGACAAAAGTGTAACAGTCAACAAAATGAACTGCCCAGAGCTATTGACAGTCGTCTTTGGAACGTACGCAGACCCCTACACTTTCTTCACACTATCTATCTATCTATCTATCTATCTATCTATCTATCTATCTATCTATCTATCTATCTATCTATCTATCTATCTATCTATCTATCTATCTATCTGATCCTGCCAACTATGCTAAAATATCTATCTATCTATCTATTGTCACCTCGTGTGTGAAATTCTATGAGTGCGTCTCATTTGTATATTTGTCGTTGTATAATATTTTAGTTTTGTAATTTACTATCAAGCTGGGTGGTCTTTCCAAAGTGGCCTGTCCCTTTTTTTCGTCTTTTCCTGAGGGTTTGTGTTTTCCTGAGTTCTTTCAAGTACACACTCGACTGTTGTGGTTCGGAGGACACCCTGCCATTGACATTACATGCTGTCTTGTTGTGTCATTCAGGCTGACCCTAAACTCCATTAATTTTTCACACTGCAGTTGTTATTTCATTAGAGCATGGCAGAGCAAATAAAGACTATTAATAACCAAAAAACAATCATGTCTGAATATAGCTATTTATCACAGCATAAGTGATATAGGAAACAAACATGGAATTTGTATTAATGCTTGTAGCATTTCGCTGATTTATGGCACTAATAAGCTACTTATTGCTCGTTTGGAACATTACAGCATGTCAGACTGTTAAATTAATTGTTATACTGCACTAAGAAATCTTATTCAAGCGTGCATTAATTGAATTTAAAGCTCTGTCATAAAAGGAAATAAATGACACACCCATATGACAATATGATAAATGTCTGACAAATCAAATGTTACTTATTTAAATATGAATTTGGAAGGAAAAAAAGACAACTGCCGTAAAGCCAACAACTTTTTTTTTATTTTTTATTTCAGTTTAATGCAGTGTATTTTATAGCTTGTACATTCCAATGACCGTCATTGATAAATATACAGCGTCTTGCAAGTGTTGAGCAGTTCTCTGTTTTTCTTGAATAGCAAATCCATCCTTTTATTTTCTAAACCCACTTTTTCTGAGTAGGTCATGGGGAAGCTGGAGCCTATCCCAGCAAACCCTACGACAAGGCGCCATCCCACCACAGGTTGAGAACACAGAGACACATCGAGACACACACACACCTTAGGGCCAATTTCACATCAGCAATTCAGCAAACTTGCATGTCTTTGGATTATGGGAGGAAACTCACCTGGACACGAGGAGGACATGCAAACTCCATGTAAGGAGCATCCAAGACGTGGACTCCTTGTTGTGAGGAAACAGCACTGACACTGCGCCACCAGGCCACCCCAACAATAAAACCTTCACTGAAGTGTGTTTGTTTTCTCTGACATTTTTATTTCAAATCACTCACACACAATTTTTAATTTTTATTCTTTTTAAAATATGACATTGTTTTATGTAAAAAAAAAAGAATAACATATACTGTAAGTACTCCATCCTGCTTCATTGGGCAAGGCCTTAACCTGAAAACTGCTCCAGAGGGTGCTGTACAATGGCTGACCCTGTATTCTGATCCTAAAGGTCAAGCAAAAAGGCAATTTCCACTTGGGGATTAACAAAGTATATCAAATCATAAAAAAAATAAAATAAATTAAAAAAAAACCACACATATTAATATTTTATAAAGCCAGCATTAGCTGTCTCTCCCTCATTTAATTTCTTCTTTCTATGTTGTACACTTTGTAGTTATTTATTTTCCTTTCTCTCTCTCTCTCTCTCTATTTGCATCAAGAAACAACTATTTAAGATGGTGGCTTTCCCAGAATATCCCAAGTCAGATCATAGTACATCATTATATATATATATATATATATATATATATATATATATATATATATATATATATACATATATAGTGGGATAAAACAACAACAAAGAAACTCAAAATAGAGTTGTGGAATTGTCCCCTTATAATGTCCAGAGGATTTACAAAAGAATAAGCAAAGGAACTGATCAAAAAACAAGCATTTGACAAAATATAGGAGTTGGTTGTGGCTTTATGTACAAAATGGTGACTGGAAGAATGTAAAGGTAGATGTGATGTCATAACAGGAAGATGGAAGCAACGTCATCGGGATGAGACCGGAAGTGACGCCATCAGGATGGGACCTGAGGTGACGTCATCTTTGGGAGTTAGAAGTGGAAGTGATGTATTGGTAGGAACGCCATTTTGGGAGTCCAGAAATGATAAAGGTGAGTGAGTTATTTCATTATTTTTCTTCCGTAACTCTGGTGAAAGAAGGAGAGAGGCGTTAATGCTCGATATCAACCCTTCGTCTCGCGATATTTCACTCACCTCAGGACTTCTTGGCTGCCTCCTAAGCGCCTGTGTGTGACAATATATATATATATATATATACAGTGCGTATGGAAAAGAATCCCCTCCTTCAAAATATTCCCATTTTTTTACTTTACAGCCTTAAATGAAAGCACAAAATATTTCTTCCCAGCTTTACTTACTCAATGCACCCTCTAGCATCCAAGTGAAAGATATCACAGCTACAGTTCAGAAAAATCAAAAAAAAAATCAAAACCAAGACCTACTGAGATTAATAAAGGATCACCCCCCCTCCCCCCCAATGTCAATGTTATTTTGTTGACCCCCCTCTTTTGCTTTAATGACAGCCTTGAGTCTGTTGAGAATCTTCTCTATCAGCTTTGCACACCTGGATTGAGTAATATTTGCCCCCCATTCTTCTTTACAGAACTGTTCAAGTTCGGTCACACTGGATGGTGAGCGTTGTTAGTCTGCTATCTTCAGATCTTTCCACAGATTTTCAGTGTGATTTCGGTCTGGGCTCTGACTGGCCACACGAGGACATTCCCCCTTTTTTCTCCTTCAGCCACTGTGTGGTCAATTTTGCTGTGTACTTCGGGTCGTTGTCATGTTGACAGGTGAACATTCTGCCCATCTTTAACTTTCTGGCAGAGGGTAGCAGGTTTTCCTCAAGAATTTGATGGGATTTTGCCCCATCCATTTTTCCTTCTACCCTAACGAGAGCCCCAGGACCCCCACAACAGGATGCTGCCCACTCCATGCTTTACTGTAGGTATGGTGTGTTGTGGATGGTGACCTGCATTGGATTGTGTGCCATTTTGGTCTCATCAAATGGGAATATTTCGAAGGGGGTAATATCTTTTCTATACCCACTATATATATATATATATAATATATATATATATATACTGTGTATATATATATATATATATATATATATATATATATATATATATATATATATACTGTGTATATATATATATATATATATATATATGTTGAAATAGTTTACTGTCAAATAATGCAAAGAGTACGCGACACGTGTTTCACCCTAATTCTGGGCTCATCAGGCATACACACTCTACTGCACTCCCTCTCGGGAATCGAACCTCGGGCGTCAGCGCTAGAGGCAAAGCCCCTAACGTTGCACCACGGCGTGTGGTTCGTTTATTTGACAGCATGTAGATCGGGGTAATTACATTCATGGCATTCGTAGTCTGAATCACAATCTGATTGTATGGGTGGTTACCTACCAGGTAACGCTTGTGGTTGGTCAGCAAGTCGGCTAACATCCGCCACGGTGCCCTCCTTCCACCCATACAATCAGATTGTGATTCAGACTACGAATGCCATGAATATATATATGTATATACACTAGACATTAAGCCCGTTACAATAACGGGTGCTACAATAGTAGTGCATAAACATTAGTAGGAACAGTCTATATTAAATGGCAAAGGACCGTCTATTTTCTGTTACAGTAATACTGGCTTATATGTGGCTGTAATATGCGTCACTGTATTGTGTGCCTTTAATTTTCTCTCACAGTAATACGTGTCTCCAGAAAGTATTTTAATCTGTGCTGGCGTGCAGCTGATTATTGTATGTGTGGCGTCTCCCCAGCAACGGATTTTATGTGCGCGAAAATAAATCTACTTTTAAAAGTCATCCTATTGTAATATCATGAAAATTCGTATATTTTGTAAAACACTTTACACTTTACTGGGCCAAGCTTCTTAATCGCAAATCTGACATCCTCAGAGTGAACACTTGCACAACAACAAACACTAATCCCACCTCTTTGGGGAAGCTGGTATCCACGTCTCAGTACCCGATTGGATTTTTCGTGCGTTAATGTTTTAGGTCTTATCTTATTTACCAAAATCCGATTGGATCGGCTGCGTGATATTTTATAGGTCCCGCCCTCTCTGTCTTGTGTGACACGTCAGGTGGCCTTTGAAGCATCGCACCGTGCACCGCGCATGCGCACTTCACCAGAAGACACCCACACATGGACACATGGACGCACACAGGGATTTTATTAAAGAGGATATTGTCACACACGAGCACTTAGGAGACTGTCAACAAGCCCAGAGGTGAGCGAGGTTATAACAGATGAAGGGTTGTTTGATGGTATTGATGCCTCTCTCTCTAAATTTCCAGAACCAAAGAAGACAAATAATCACTTACCAACAACAGTTCACATTCCAGAAAATGGCTGTCTATCCACTACTTCATCTTCCCCGTCACTTCCGGCTTTTGATGATGTCACTTCCGGCTCCTGATGATGACGACACTTCCAGTCCTCCATTGATGACGTCACTTCCTTTTTGATCATTTCCAGCAGCCATTTTCTTGTATAAAAGCGACCCTCAACCCTCTGTATTTTGTCAACTGTTTGATTTTTTCTACATTCTTCTAGCGACCCCAGCAATATACGGGGCCAATCCCCAACTCTTTATAATTGTTTTTGTGACTTCTTATCACTATATATATATATATATATATATATATATATATATATAGTGGCAGACTGACGAAAGCCTGGGAGGACTGGGAGAAAAGATATCCACTGTGCCTTATCCCCAGCGGAGCACTAGATGGAACCCCCCTTTGGTTTGTTGCAGTTCCTTTGATTCCCACAGGGCTTCATGGGAGTTGGAGGTTGGTAAACACCTGTTGAGTTCCATGGGTGCCACCAGGGCACACACACCTACTTTGTTGTGCTTCCTCCCCACCCAAATGTGGTTCCAAATCATGGAAATGAGCCACTGGAAGCACTCACAGGCGCAGGATAGAAGAAGCCCACAGCCAGTGCTCCAGGAGCCAGAATCAGTAGGAGGAGGACGACGCATGCAGGGAGGAGTGGAAGCTGAAAGAAGGAGAAAAGATAAGAAAATGCAAAGTGTTGTGTGCTTCTTATATTGTGCTTATTTGTATTTGTGTGCTGTGTTCTGTAGGTGGGAATCGACTGGGGAACGCTTCCCACAGAAAGATAAAAATGTGTGCTGTGCCGGACTCGTGTCAGTCTGTGCCAGGTTTGGGGAGCTGTGCACCCCCTGCAGGCCACAATGTATATATACTGTAAATAACATCCTCCTCTCTCCATCAAAACTCCACTATTCCTCTGTCTCTTTCAAAACAGAATCTGACCTCCAACAGTGACCACAAACTGCTGTCTGATAATGCTTAGAATAGGCACTTTGGGATTAGGTGGTGGTGGTGGGGGTTAGACGGGGGGGGGGGGCTGGTATTTAGTAGATTGGCAAAGGGTGGGAAATGTCTTAATATATATAGAGTCACACATGCGTGTCGGACGACCACCTCACAGGCTCAGTTAAGGTATGTAATAACCCACCGTGACCAGAGGGGGCACTGCCACTAGTGCTGCCATCTGTTATTTTTTTTCCATAGCGCCAAGAAGCAGCCTGGCATTTAGCCCCACCCCTTCTGGTCCAGCCCCCATAAAAGAAGGTGTCACTACCCGTCAGCCAGCGTTCTGCTCGAGCGACTCCAACCTTGCATTACTTTGAATCCCCCACTGAAGGGACACATGCCAGTTAGTGTTATTTTTTTGTTGGATTTTCTGACAGAGTAACATCTTGCTGCAATCCTGAGCTGTCATTCCCTCACATGGCCACCTCAGAACACTTGTCTTGGTGGGTCTCAAAGGGAGGAGGGGCTACAGTTATAATAGCAAAATGAAATAAACAGGCATTAAATATATATATAAAAAAAGATTAATAGATATTAAGGTTCTGCCTTTTCTTTGATGTTGAAAATTCCAAATGATTCCAAACTGGCTCGAGCTCGAATCCCAATACCACAGGCACATTCTGCCGCCTTGTCGATTTTTTATTATTTTGCTGTTGCCCTTTGCAAGTGGTAATACTTAATAAAAATCTCCTGAGCCTTTCCACAAAATGGGCAATGTAACCCTAATGAGACATGCCTGAGTGAAAATCGAGATGCAGCCTCCCAGAACGCCGAACAAGGCTCTTACTTCCATCTGTGTCCCCAAGCCATGTAATTGACTACGCTATCAGCATTACAAGTCTTCTGGGGACAGTACACCATTACCAGTATCAACATTGATCAATGTAAAACACATAACTTTTGGATATTGCTTCTCTTCCTGGTGCTATATCCCAGACTCGGAGCAAATCATGAAAAATGTTGGCTGTAGACAGAAAATGACAATTTGTAAATGTATCTCTGGATGTTCATGCTGGGCAGCCTAGTAAAAGCCTGCCTGCTCATGCAGAATAAAACGAGATATAACACATACGCATGCTTTATTAGGATCTACAGCCTAGCCAGTAAATCACTGAATAAAAAGAAGTAATAAAACAGTGGGTTGAGGAAGATGAGAAGGAAAACAGTAGGGAATGCCTTTGGGACAAGTCCAACAACGGCTTAGGAAAGTGTGACAATACATTGGGTTGAAAAAAAAAAATGTCACAAATGCTCAAATACCCAACACCATACGCGGCATCCTTTAAATCTACAGTTAATGTTTGGTCACCGATAGGAGAATGTTATGGTCCAAGGTTGATCTTTAATGGCTCATGAGACTTCTCGTTTATGTTTCATTTAATAATCAACTTTGTCACAGATGTTTCTCCTAAAATTCCATAGGAGTAATAGCTTTAGACAGAAAAGGAGAAGACATGAGATACAACTAAGGTCCAAAGAGTCAAAATTGAGAATTTGGTTTGAAAAGTGTGTTATATTTTGTGAGATCTCTTTCTTGTCTTCTTTTAATCTCTGTCAAGACTTCCTATTTTTTCTTATTCTTCGGCTGATGCCTTTATCTAAGGTGACTTTCAACATCTCAGATATGATTGGTTACATTTTGGTTTTCATTGTAGCACAGGCAGATGAAGTGACTTGCTTATAGTTACTTGGTGTCAGCAGTGGGATTGAAAGACATAACCTCAGGGCTTGAAGTCCAATGTCATACTGCTTACCTTATCTTCCAGAATCAGTAGGATTTAATTGTACATCCAAAAATCTAATGACCCTAAAGTTTCTGGGGTAGAGGTGCCAGTCAGGAAGTGGAGAACAGAGGATGGAGTGAAGCAGGCAGAATCACAGTTATGCCATAGAGCCCTGGTGGGAGCAGTAGCCAGAAAGAGAGCGGAGCTAGGATCAGTCACAGTCATATAGTATATACTTAGATGGTGTCAGCAGTGGGATTTAAACACATAACCTCAGGGCTTGAAGTCCAATGTCATACTGCCCGCCTTATCTTCCAGAATCAGTAGGATCTAATTGTACTTCCAAGAATCTAATGACCCTAAAGTTTCTGGGGTAGAGGTGCCAGTCAGGAAGTGGAGAACAGAGGATGCAGTGGAGCAGGCAGAGTCACACTTATGCCATAGAGCCCTGGTGGGAGCAGTAGCCAGAAGAAGAGTGGAGCTAGGATCAGACACAGTCATATAGTTGAATGGTGTCAGCATATTTTTATTGTTATTGGACTGACGCCTTTATCCAGGGTGACTTACAACATATGAGATATGATTGGTGACATTTCACTATGTTTTTCTAATTGTAGCATAGGCAGATGAAGTGACTTGCTCATAGTTACTTGGTGTCAGCAGTGGGATTGAAAGACATAACCTCAGGGCTTGAAGTCCAATGTCATACTGCTTGCCTTATCTTCCAGAATCAGTAGGATCTAATTGTACTTCCAAGAATCTAATGACCCTAAAGTTTCTGGGGTAGAGGTGCCAGTCAGAAAGTGGACAACAGAGGATGCAGTGGAGCAGGCAGAGTCACGGTTATGCCATAGAGCCCCGGTGGAAGCATTAGCCAGAAGGAGAGAGGAGCTAGAATCAGTCACAGTCATATATAGTTAGATGGTGTCAGCAGTGGGATTGAAACACATAACCTCTGGGTTTGAAGTCCAATGTCATACTACTTGCCTTATCTTCCAGAATCAGTAGGATCTAATTGTATTTCCGAGAGTCTAATGACCCTAAAGTTTCTAGTACAGGGGTTTTCAGTCAGGACCGGTAGGAAGTGGAGAGCAGAGGATGCAGTGGAGCAGGCAGAGTCACGGCTACGCCACAGAGCCCTTGTGGGAGCAGTAGCCAGAAGAAGAGTGGGATGTCACACACATGTGCATGGGAGGCAATTAAAGGGCTCAAAAGAAGGTAATTCAATGCCAGACCAGGCGGTGGCAATGTGTGCTAACCCTCTCTCTCTTTCTTCTGAAGATCAACCAAGGGAAATTCTGCTTGGGCCCGATGACATCATTTCCAGTTATGGGCTGGATGACATCACTTCCGGTTCTACATCTACACCATAGAGTCCTGCTGGGAGCAGTAGCCAGAGGAAGAGTGGTGCTAAAATCAGTCACAGTCACATAGTTGAATGGTGTCAGCATTGGGATTGAAACACATAACCACTGGGTTTGAAGTCCAATCTCATACTACTTGCCTTATTTTCCAGAATTAGTAGGATCTAGTTGTAGTTTCAAGAGTCTAATGACCCTAAAGTTTCTGGGGTAGAGGTGCCAGTCAGAAAGTGGAGAACAGAGGATGCAGTGGAGCAGGCAGAGTCACACTTATGCCATAGAGCCCTGGTGGGAGCAGTAGCCAGAAGAAGAGTGGGACTAGGATCAGTCACAGTCACATATAGTTGAATGGTGTCAGCTGTGGGATTTAAACATGTGACCTCAGGGCTTGATGTCCAATGTCATACTGACTGCCATTGTTTTCCAGAATGACTCTGATCTAATTGAGGCACAGAAATGTAAATTAGAGCAATAACCGTATTATTCAGAAGCAAGGACTACAGTTTTGTAATCATAGTAAAGTGTTTAATTACCACAAACAGCTGTCCACACTGTACAAAAAGAAACACAAAGACAGAGAAAGGTTTGGGCTCCCACCCTGTATATTGTAAATACTGCTGAGTCATCTCAGTAGACTGTGTTCAAAGTGGGACTGACTGGGAAAGGCAAGTGGCTGGTTTTATAGGTGGCGGGAAGAAAGAGGAGGGTACTACGGGGATCAGCAGGAGGACGTGGTCAAGAGACGGAAGTGGAACCTGCTTGGAGTTTAGGTGGTCTTTCCTTCTGGTGATCTGCAGAGGAGGGAGAAATTACATTAGTGCACTTTGTCAACCCCTAACCCTGCGTTTGACCGTCAGTTAAGCCCATTGACTGCCTCAAATGTGTGTGTGTGTGACGGTACATTTCGTCATATATTACTGAACACACAATGCAAATACTTTCAAATGTCAAGAAACTGCTGGGAAAATCTGAGTCCATTGTGTGGCTTTCCTGAGATTTCAACTCAAGAGGAGACCCTTGTGAGACGACTATTGTGTTATTTTTTTCCTCAGCAGAAAAATGTGAGAGGCATGAAACAGAAGAACACGTCTACATTTTATTTATTTGTGATCTCATTATTGTCTAAGAGAAACAATGGAGATATTAAGGAGATCCCTTTTTTGATTTTTCATTCCTATGGGCGAGCAGCTGTGTAAACCCAAAGAAAAGGCTGAACAACAGAATGCCGGCTGTGGCTCTGTTGACGTGGACCACATGCTGAGACCCAAATGAAACAAACACATTAAGCTGTTAACTCATGAAATCTGAAGAATAAAAAAATAAAAAAGGATATGATAAAACAGAAAAGTGACAGGAAATGAAAATCCGACTAGCATGTAGTCACAGCAGAATTAGAATCAAATCTTATATTTATCAGCAATATTCATGTTAGCAGAGCTGAAAAATAACAACAGTTACATCTTGTGAACGTTTGTGGCACAGGATACTTGCAAATACATCTATCTATCTATCTATCTATCTATCTATCTATCTATCTATCTATCTATCTATCTATCTATCTATCTATCTATCTATCTATCTATCTATCTAATCCTGCCAACTACGCCATAATATCTATCTATCTATCTATCTATCTATCTATCTATCTATCTATCTATCTATCTATCTATCTATCTATCTATCTATCTATCTATCTATCTATCTATCTATCTATCTATCTATCTAATCCTGCCAACTATGCTAAAATATCTATCTATCTATCTATCTATCTATCTATCTATCTATCTATCTATCTATCTATCTATCTATCTATCTATCTATCTATCTATCTATCTATCTATCTAATCCTGCCAACTATGCTAAAATATCTATCTTTTTTCAATCAATTCTTCTCTACAGTTTTTCTTTATGTTGATAAGTGAGATCATGTATGTAAATATTATAAGATTTACAATTTTCCTGTCGCCGTATTATTTTTAATAACTCAAAGATCCACACAAACAGTTCCAGGCCATGGAAATCACAAGTAACCCACAAAGCTAACTATAGGTGGTTTAATGTTTTTCGAAAGCATTTGCTTTCCTCTGAGTCTGTCAGAGATGTTGCATTAGAGAGCCAGAAGTGCTGTGGAGACCTCCTTGCTGACACATTCCCGCTAAAGCCGCATCAACAAATGTCACCAGAGGAAATGGAGGGGAATGCAGAGCAGCACATTTTTGATGTTGACAGTTCCTCCAGAAGAGAGACCCTTCGCATTGATTCATGGCAGCAATACCGTTGACGGTCTCCCTCCTGGCAAGAATCTTAAAAGCGTTGAGGTTTTGTGCATTTGCTGTGCTGGATGTCATGTTATGTCACAGTGTGACTGGTAAAGTCATTCATTTTTGATCTGCCATTAAAATTTTAGAAAACGTGGACATTATGGTATGTTACTAATGTGTTACTTGAAATATTATTGTGTGATGTGGCAGAGGGCAAGGGTTGTGACCAGTCGACAGAACAGCACAAGCCATATCAAATGTCAACTTGTCCCTGTGTAATAAATAAGAGAAACACAAACTGTGCATGGTGGTACAAACAAAAACACTGGCATAATAGATCAAGAAATAAATGTTTCCACAGATCAGAGAGGCACAGGTAACTCATTGGCACTTTTTCCAGTTGTCGGGTGCCCTGTCCAAAGTCGGACACCATCCTGCTTTACAGAGCCTTGACCAGAAAGTGCAGGACCACCTCTGGGTGCCACGGCTGGGTTAGTTGCCCCCAAAAAGTGGCTTCTCGGAGCAATCTGCATTGCTTTGTTAACGATCAGTGCTGGTGATTCTCAAAGATGGCCCACCCACCAAGGAATAATGGTTGGTGGAGATTCTCCAAGGGGAAAAAGGAGAGATGGTGTTAGCTTGAGTGTCCACACTCACATCAGCAGTACCATGAAGGTGATCCCCAGATGCACATGTGTGACAGGGTCTTTAAAATGTCAGGTCCCAACACGAGTACGTGTGTGTGTGTGTGTGTGTGTGTGTGTGTGTGCGTGTGTGTGCGTGTGCGTGTGTGTGTGTGTGTGTGTGCGTGTGCCCCATGATAGACAGGTGCCCTGTTCAGGGAGGTCTCCTGCCTTATTAGACCATTAGAACAATGCAGACAAGGACAGGCCATTCAGCCCAACAAAGCCTGCCAGTCTTATCCACTTAATTCTTCTAAAATAACATCAAGTGGAGTTTTGAGGGTCCCTAAAGTCCTACTGTCTACCACACTACTTGGTCACTTGTTCCAAGTGTCTATCGTTCTCTGTGTGGAGAAAAACTTCCTGATGTTTGTGTGGAATTTACAAGTTTGCAGCTGTGTCCCCGTGTTTTTGATGAACTCATTTTAAAGTCACCGTCTCAATCCACTAGACTGGACTTCAGTCAGATCACCTCTTAATCTCTGATAAGTTTCAGCTCTTTCAATATTTCTTCACAGTTCATCCCCTGTAGCCCTGGAATCAGCCCAGTTGCTCTTCTCTGGACTTTCTCTTGTGCTGTTATGTCCTTTTTGTAGCCTGGAAACCAAAACTGCACCCAGGACTCCAGATGGGGCCTCACCAGTGTGTTTATAAAGCTTGAGCAGAACCTCCTGTGACTTGTACTGCACACCTCAAGGCGCTATATAACCTGACATCCTGTGAGCCTTCTTAATGGCTTGTCTGGCAGTCGATGGTGTTGAGTTCACTATGACTCCTAAGTCCTTCACATAAGGTGGTCTTTCAATTTTTAGACCTCTCATTGTGTATTCAAACCTCACATTTTTACTTCTTGTGTGTAATACTTTATATTCCATTCCATTTTCTTTCTCTTAAACTGTGAAGGCTCAGCTCTTTTAATCTTTCCTCATCACTCATCCCCTGTAGCCCTCAATCAGCCTCGTTGCTCTTCTCTGGACCGTCTCTTGTGCTGCTATGTCTTTATGGAGACCAAAACTGCACCCAGTACTCCAAGATGAGGCCTCACCAGTGTGTTATAAAGCTTGAGCAGAACCTCCTGTGACTTGGACTCCACACATCAAGGCGCTATATAACCTGACATCCTGTGAGCCTTCTTAATGGCTTCTGAACACTGTCTGGCAGTTGATCATGTCGAGTTCACTATGACTCCTAAATCCTTCTCATGAGGTGGACTCTCGATTTTCAGACATCCCATTGTGTATTCAAATCTCACATTTTTAGCTCCTACATGTAATCAGTGATGTGCAGTGAGGTTCATGGCTGGTGACTCCTTCAGAGTCAGATTTATATGAACCCCAAAGAATCGCTTATTCACTAATCAATTGGCGGCCAGCCTGCACCTTGACTACTGGTTATGTTTCATATCTCATCAGCATTCCTTACAGACACACGCAGGTGAGGCGCATATTTAGCGAAGAAAGAACGCGACGTTTATAGCGGTGCAAGAGAGAGCGGAGAGAGCACATTACCACCTCACCCTCCATGTGTTCTAAATTTGCAATTGCAATCCCACAATTCACACTCATTCAATACAAATGAAAGTATAGGGTGGTGTACAAAAAAAAATCGGATTTCAATTTTGATATTAATTGAAATATTTAGTTGTTTTTCAAAGTTTTTAATTCTGATGCTTTAATCAATTTTAATACAGACTATCCAACAAAAGGATAACAAGAAAAACAAAAGAATATTTTATTTAAGGTCAACATTTAGTTTTTAAATATCAGATTTTTTTTTTTTTTTTATTCTGATCCCTTTTTTTTATAAAATTGAAAACTATTTATGGTCTTTACCTTTATTTGTAAATGAAGTCTGTGCGCCTATCCTTCTCCATGAAAATCTCGGCTCTGAGACTGAGGCTAGGGATCTGCATTGACAATCAGAAGGTTCGAATCCCGTAAATGCCAATAGAGACTCTGCTCTTTTGGGCCCTTGAGCAAGGAAGACCCTTAATCTGCAATTACTGAGCGCTTTGAGTAGCGAGAAAAGCGCTATATACAGTGCATCCGGAAAGTATTCACAGCACATCACTTTTTCCACATTTTGTTAAACTCCATCCTTTATCCTTACCAGAATGCCTTTCTTTCCTCCCTGGCACCTACATTGCCCAACAACCTACACTCAGTAACCCATAATGACAAGATGAATACATTTTTTCAAAAATCTTTGTAAATGTTTTAAAAATTAAAGACTGAAATCTCTCTTTCATAGAAGTATTTTACACCCTTTGCTGTGGCACCCCCTCTCCCCCAAATTGTTGCTCTAGTGCCAAATGCTTGCTTTAATTCTCCTGGAGATGTTTTGAGAACTTGATTGGAGCCCACTTGTGGCGAACTGAATTGATTGGACGTCGTTTAGAAAGGCACACGTGGACCTGTGTAGAGGAGGTCCCACAATTCACACTACATGTCAGGACAAAAAATCCAAATCATGGAGTCCAAGGAACTCTCTGTAGACATCCATGATCCAATTGTGGTGAAGCATCAATCAGGGAAAGGGGATAAACCAACAAAATCCAAGGCATGATGTCCAAAGGATAAGATATTAATAAAGATATTACACACTAGCGAGACCACCTCTGGAGCCCTGTGTACATCTCTGGTCACCACACTACAAGAAAGACATAGCAGCACTTGAAGCTGTGCAGAGGAGAGCAACCAGGAGCATCCCAGGACTGAAGGACATGTCCTACTGTGACAGAGTCTGAATTAAACCTGATTAATCTCGAGCAAAGGAAATTAACTATAGGGTGGTCCAGATCTAATTATGCAACTTTTAATGCAATGCAGGAAAACAATGCAAGACAAAAGAATTGTTCGAAATATCTTGTAATAAATGAAAATAGACTTACATTGAATTGAATTGAACTTACATTGAATTTTGTGAATTCTCTGTGTAATAAACTTAATAAGTTATAGCATAATGAAAATTAATTAGATCTGGACCACCCTGTATATGTACAGTGGTGCATCCGAAAAGTATTCACAGCGCATCACTTTCTCCACATTTTGTTATGTTACAGCCTTATTCCAAAATGGATTAAATTCATTTTTTTCCTCAGAATTCTGCACACAACACCCCATAATGACAACGTGAAAAAAGTTTACTTGAGGTTTTTGCAAATTTATTCAAAATAAAAAAACTGAGAAATCCCATGTCCATAAGTATTCACAGCCTTTGCTCAATACTTTGTCGATGCACCTTTGGCAGCAATTCCAGCCTCAAGTCTTGTTGAATATGATGCCACAAGCTTGGCACACCTATCCTTGGCCAGTTTCGCCCATTCCTCTTTGCAGCACCTCTCAAGCTCCATCAGGTTGGATGGGAAGTGTCGGTGCACAGCCATTTTAAGATCTCTCAGAGATGTTCAATCTGATTCAAGTCTGGGCTCTGGCTGGGCCACTCAAGGACATTCACAGAGTTGTCCTGAAGCCACTCCTTTGATATCTTGGCTGTGTGCTTAGGGTCGTTGTCCTGCTGAAAGATGAACCGTCGCCCCAGTCTGAGGTCAAGAGCGATCTGGAGCAGGTTTTCATCCAGGATGTCTCTGTACATTGCTGCAGTCATCTTTCCCTTTATCCTGACTAGTCTCCCAGTCCCTGCCACTGAAAAACATCTCCACAGCATGATGCTGCCACCACCATGCTTCACTGTAGGGATGGTATTGGCCTGGCCAAACATGACGCCTGGCATTCACACCAAAGAGTGCAATCTTTGTCTCATCAGACCAGAGAATTTTCTTTCTCATGGTCTGAGAGTCCTTCAGGTGCCTTTTGGCAAACTCCAGGTGGGCTGCAATGTGCCTTTTACTAAGGAGTGGCTTCCGTCTGGCCACTCTGCCATACAGGCCTGATTGGTGGATTTCTGCAGAGATGGTTGTCCTTCTGGAAGGTTCTCCTCTCTCCACAGAGGACCTCTGGAGCTCTGACAGAGTGACCATTGGGTTCTTGGTCACCTCCCTGACTAAGGCCCTTCTCCCCCAATCGCTCAGTTTAGATGGCCGGCCAGCTCCAGGAAGAGTCCTGGTGTTTTCAAACTTCTTCCACTTATGGATGATGGAGGCCACTGTGCTCATTGGGACCTTCAAAGCAGCAGAAATTTTTCTGTAACCTTCCCCAGATTTGTGCCTCGAGACAATCCTGTCTCGGAGGTCTACAGACAATTCCTTTGACTTCATGCTTGGTTTGTGCTCTGACATGAACTGTCAACTGTGGGACCTTCTATAGACAGGTGTGTGCCTTTCCAAATCATGTCCAGTCAACTGAATTGACCACAGGTGGACTCCAATGAAGCTGCAGAAACATCTCAAGGATGATCAGGGGAAACAGGAGGCACCTGAGCTCAATTTGGAGCTTCATGGCAAAGGCTGTGAATACTTATGGACATGGGATTTCTCAATTTTTTTTATTTTTAATAAATTTGCAAAAATCTCAAGTAAACTTTTTTTTACGTTGTCATTATGGGGTGTTGTGTGTAGAATTCTGAGGAGAAAAATGAATTTAATTCATTTTGGAATAAGGCTGTAACATAACAAAATGTGGAGAAAGTGATGAAGCGCTGGGAATACTTTCTGGATGCACTGTAAATGCAAAGAACTATTATTATTACTTTCTTGTAAAAGTCCTTTCTTATTTTACTTTAGTTGTAAAAATCTTAGTCTTCCATTTTGGCAGTCAGTCGGAACAAAACAAAAATAAACGGCCCGCTGCGGTGCACTTGACTTTCTGATCTAGCTAACTTATTGGCGCCAAGCACCTGTTGGGCTCACATGCGCCCCCTTCAGGGCGGCACGGTACTGTCTGCCTCACTCACCTTCTGCCTTTTCGCTGAGTTTTTATGGCCGACCAGCAAGACTAAATATGTCCCACACATTCAATAAAGATATTAGCCAGACTGTGGAAAGTCAGGATGTATAATAAACGTGTCTGCAAACTTTATATTGGTGACAAACAGAGAGACAGCGACAGGCACGCACCAATCGTTGGCATCAACCCTGTCAGTGTGTGAGGAAGAGTGCAGTCCGAGGAGAGGTGAGGCTCGTCGCTGTCACCCGTCGCTTTTCTCTCCTTTATCTGAACAGGAAATGTGCCAATTCAGCGATTTTGAATATAAAAATTATCAAAGTTATTGGAATCATACAGAAAACAAATTTATAGCACAGACCAGTGGACACATTTATTTTATTTTAACTTTTCATGATGACAGGTGGGCAGCACGGTAGCGCTGCTGCCTCTCAGTAAGGAGATCTGGGTTCACTTCCTGGGTTCTCCTGGAGTTTGCATGTTCTCCCCCGTGTCTGCGTGGGTTTCCTCCCACAGTCCAAAGACATGCTGGTTAGGTGGATTGGCGATTCTAAATTGGCCCTAGTGTGTGCTTGGTGTGTTTGTGTGTGTCCTGCGGTGGGTTGGCACCCTGCCCGGGATTGGTTCCTGCCTTGTGCCCTGTGTTGGCTGGGATTGGCTCCGGCAGACCCCCGTGACTCTGTGTTCGGATTCAGTGGGTTGGAAAATGGATGGATGGATGATGACGGGTGAGGCCCCTGACCGCACGTCCCTGAGCCAGATGCCAGACAGTGACAGGCACATGACAATTGCAGGCATCAATCCCATCAGTGTGTGAGGGAGAGCACAGTCCGAGGTGAGGTGAGGCTCGTCGCTGTGTGACACTGCATTAAAATCAATAAAAATATAAAAAACAAATGAAATTGGGACTAGTCAGAGGGACAAAGAAATAATTAAAATATTCCATTTATAGTTTAGCTTGTGGGGTCTATAATAGACCTCCCATTGTCTATGCTGTAATATATTTAGGCAAAAACTTTTAAGCCGATGGCGTGTTGTCACACCCACCACACGACAGACCACCTGGATTGGTGACATGTCAGCACCACACTGGAATAGTGTCAGCTTTTTTTTATGGTGGCTGGAGTACCAATCCTGTTGTCACCTTCTCACTAAGCTTCTTGCTGGTGGTCTTGTAGCCCATTGTAGCCTTGTCCCTGACATCCTTTGACAGCTCTTTGGTGTTGCCTGTGGTGGTGGAAAGGTTGAAATGGAAGAAATGGATTCTGTGGACAGGTGGGCTTTATACACATCATGAGTTGAAATCAGGAGCATCTGGAATTGATTGATTGATTGATTGATTGATTGATTGATTGATTGATTGATTGATTGAATGGCACACAGTCTATCTGTGGGAGCCAGAATTCTGGCTGGCTTGTAGGGGATCAAATCCTTATTTCTGTCAATGACATGAAAATCTATTTATAACTTTTACGTCATATGTTTTCTTTCTGGATTTTTGGTTGATATTCTGTCTCTCTTTCTCTCTCTATTAAAATGAAACGACCATAAAAATTTGAGGCTGTTCATTTCTTGGTCAGTGAGCAAACGTATAAATTCAACAGGGGATCAGATACTTATTTCCCCCACTGCCCCTGACAACACAAGTAGCGTCATGACGACAAGGACACAAAATGGCATCAAAACAAGGGGTAAACATTAATGCTGTAAAATAAATTTGGTGACGTTATCTACTGGATAAGCATCCTGGTGTAACGAAACCTCCAAAATGATCATCAAAAAATTAGGGAGAACATCCATTTGCAAGAGAAGGAAAACGAAAGAACAAAATGAATTAACAACAGCAGGATTGCAACCTAGAAGAGATCCTATTAAACGGAAAGCAATCTGCCATCGACTTCATCTGTTCATTTTCTTCAGGGTGCAGAGCCAAAAGGAGCACCCAAGATGGCATTGGTTCAGGTCACCATTTGCAGAAGATGCCCTGGTGTGACCGACACAGTAGTCTTATTATTGGTTTGTGCCATTTCTGCCACCAACCCTCAAGTTTTCCCTGTAAGTTGAACACCTTAATACATAATTCGCCTGCCTCCTCACTCACTCACTCACTCACTCACTCACTCACTCACTCACTCACTCACTCACTCACTCACTCACTCACTCACTCACTCACTCACTCACTCACTCACTCACTCACTCACTCACTCACGTCCATACGAAGCTGAATGCGCAGTCGCCTTCTGCGCAGCTGCCCGATAAACCTTACGAGACCGACATCCAACCCCAACATCGCGGCAGGCGGCGGATTTACGGCCGCAAAAATTCAAAGAGAAAGGCGACTTCGATTAAAGCTCTAGAGGGCTGAAAGGCGATTTCGACTATAGCTCGAGGCCTAATTACGCATTCTGATTCAATTACGCATTCATTCAATACATCTATATCAGGTTTGTGGTGCTTATACTTATTACTTTTCCATATTGTACTGGAACATTCATCATTCAATATAATACTATAGGCCTGGAAAATTCATCAACTAACAGTACAAGCCTGTACAGTAATGAGTAAAGCGGACTACAATCATTACAAAACAACTTCTTCGTTACTTATCATTTGTTCTTCATACACTGCTGACACAAACTCGTGCCCGTTTCATCTTACGTTGTCGAAACGGGCTCTTTGTCTAGTATTAACATAACTAAGAAAATACTTGTATCGATTTAACATGACCTTTGCTAAATAATAAATGTCAATATCCAAGTTTTTATAGCTTGCATGTTTAACTCCCAGTAATAAAATTGAAAATTTGGGTAGTGCCATGCCACCTTCTGATTTAGGTCATTGTAGGGTCGCCCTTTGGCTGCGTGGATATTTCAGATTCCAAAAAAATGAAGTTATGATTGAATCTAATTTCTTAAAAAATTATTTGTTAATGTATATGGGGAAGTTTTTTAGGTTTTTAAGAAAATACTTGTATCAATTTAACATAACTTTACTAATTAATAAGTGGCTCTTACAGTCATTATGGAGGTTTTGCTATCCCAGGATGCTTATTCAGTAGGATGGAACAAAAAGTTAACTTGATTTAGGAGTTGTACGTCTCTTTTCTTTTGCTGGCAGTTGCCACGGTGGACTAGTAATAATACCTTCAGCCCTGCAGTATCAGTGGGCTGCTCTTCATCATGTGACTCCAGGGCTGAAAGACTGTCCCATTCCACGCCTGTGCTTAGTCATTCATTCATCAGAGAGTCACCTCCCTGCAGTCATTTGTAAAGCCACCAAGTCATTGGACAGCTTTATCTTCAGAATTTGATCAATGAATGAGAAGAGAGATGTCATGAAACAAGCACCGTTCACCACATTGCTGCTCCTGTGCTTCCTTATCAGCCTTGAATTGAATCAGGGGGTCTCGAAACCCACCCAGACATCTCCTGCAGTGGAAGCAGTTTCCAGAACCGCTATGTTATCAATAACGCTGGAAAGCTTGCAAAAGCCATAAAGAGCAGCACATCCAGTGTTTTGGAACAGAAGGCCTATATTAAGAAGCTTTTAAGTTGTAATCAACGTTTGCACTTTAATTATAAGAACACTTAAATGGATGTTTGCTGACAAGGAAAGTTTTGCAGTAACAGCGTTAGCGGTAAGTGACAGTGTGGCTCCGGAGTGCCAAGAGGGTAGACTCAAACTTAAGAGTTTGTATTGATCTGTCCGCACTGCTCCTTGGGTCTGAATTATTTTTCAAGTCAAACTCGGTATCTGCTGTCAGCTTGCCTTGTATTCTCATTTGCTTTGCAAACCATCTATCAATAGTACTTGATGTGAAAAGGCACTATATAGATTAGATTAGATCCATCCATCCATTATCCAACTCGCTATAACCTAACTACAGGGTCACGGGGGTCTGCTGGAGCCAATCCCAGCCAACACAGGACGCAAGGCAGGGAACCAATCCCGGGCAGGGTGCCAACCCACCGCAGGACACACACACACCAAGCACACACTAGGGCCAATTTAGAATTGCCAGTCCACCTAACCTGCATGTCTTCGGTCTGTGGGAGGAAACCGGAGTGCCCGGAGGAAACCCACGCAGACAACATGCAAACTCCACGCAGGGACGACCTGGGAAGCGAAGCCGGGTCTCCTAACTGCGAGGCAGCAGCGCTACCACTGCGCCACCGTGCCGCCACTCCAGAAACTAACTTTTTTTTAAAAAAAAGAACGCAATGCAATGGTATAATATATGAAATCAACAAAAAATATTTACTTTTGACAAATGTTACTGTCTTGCATGTTGTATGAGCCTGCATACTTTATGATTTCCCATACATATCACATACGTGTTACACAATACTGATGCGCTGTGCAAGAAAGGACAGAGCCGACTATACTTCCTTAGAAGGCTGGCGTCCTTCAACATCTGCAATAAGATGCTGCAGATGTTCTATCAGACAGTTGTGGCGAGCGCCCTCTTCTACGCAGTGGTGTGCTGGGGAGGCAGCATTAAGAGGAAAGACGCCTCACGCCTGGACAAACTGGTGAGGAAGGCAGGCTCTATTGTTGGCATGGAGCTGGACAGTCTGACATCTGTGGCAGAACGAAGGGCGCTCAGCAGGCTCCTATCAATTATGGAGAATCCACTGCATCCACTAAATGGGATCATCTCCAGAGAGAGGAGCAGCTTCAGCCACAGACTGCTGTCACCGTCCTGCTCCACTGACAGACTGAGGAGATCGGTCCTCCACCAAACTATGCGACTCTTCAATTCCACCCGGGGGGGTAAACGTTAACATTTAACATTATACAAAGTTATTGTCTGTTTTTCACCTGCATTATTATCATTCTTTAATTTAATATTATTTATTGTACCAGTATGCTGCTGCTAGAGAATGTGAATTTCCCATTGGGATTAATAAAGTATCTATCTATCTATCTATCTATCTATCTATCTATCTATCTATCTATCTATCTATCTATCTATCTATCTATCTATCTATCTATCTATCTATCTATCTATTTTATCACAACACAGTCTGATCTCGCTCAAAGCAGCCAGTTGCAGTCATTGCCACATTGCACTGCTGACCATACGTGTTGCACTGGTGTTTCCTTTTCAATTGTCTGTTGCCGCACTTTCTCACATATATTGTTAGTGCGTACTGTAGAGAGACAAGTCACCCGTTTGACTTTGTGCCATGCCACTGCCACCAAGTTTTCCACCCGCATGAAACCGTATAGTCACCTCTTTTCCTCTTCAGCCTGTGAAGGCCTGTGTCTCCTGTTCAACCTCACTGGGCCACAAGCTCCAATCCCCCTGCTCTGTAGCTCCATGAACAATTCTGGTCATGTATAAAAACTGTCCAGATGTACACAACATGACCCAAATGTTCATAGCCCTGAAGCAGCTCCAGCACAACCTGACTTGTCAAGGGACAGTTCTCGCTTTGAAAGAAATACTTTCCTGTATATGTAATTACTTACAGGTAGAAACCAGTGTTTGCTTCTGCCAGTACAAAATCCTTTATGCCATACTTTGTGGGCTTAGCTGGTATATATTGGCAGAAAAAAAGGCATCCCTTTTATTTTATCATAGATTCATGCACAGACAAATCACGGCCAGGCTGATAAAAATGTTTCTATGTTGGTTCCACAATGTCAAGCAGGGGCTGAACTACCATAAAAATTCAAGACTGTTCATTTCTTAGTAAGTGATCAAATGTACACATTCAGCAGGGGATCAAATACTTATTTCCCCTACTGTAAGTCACAACCAGAATGTCAACTATGAAAACGTTTTAAAAGCATTAAATGATGGAGTTGGCGCAGTGTGTGCCCACACAGTCATTGTCATGGAGTGACCATGTCGAGGGTCAACGAGGAGGATGTAATGCTGCCATATGACTCTGCTTATAAATATTCAAAGTCAAAGAAGAAAGAGTCAAATATTAGATGTGACTACGAGGACTGTAAATGTAGAGAAGGGTACCAGGCGGGTTCCTTTCAACATAAAAGAAATCAATAATGCAATGACAGGGTGACAAGCAGTTACATCGGAAGAAGACACGCCATAACTGCATTATTGCAGCATGATGGAGTATACATGGGTTCTGGCAGCAAAGCAAATTATTTCTTTATTGGATGGAAGGCCTCCGCAGACTTGAGACCAAATCCGCACTTCTGAGTGGACCCGTTTTGCTCTGCCAGGAGACCTTGGGCAACTTGGATGATTTTTCCCATTGCTGTCCTTGTAGAGGTTGCGCATTTACACCGTGCTCTGCACACACAACGCCTTAGCACATCCTTGGGGAGAGATACACCTGGAACAGCAAACAAACGACTTCTCACAGAGTGAGGTTTTCAAATAATCTCAGGTCACAGCTCTAAATCCCAGCGGTGTCATCCTGCACTACTAGCTAAAGGCCTTTTTAGAATTAATGAGGGGCACCAAAGTGTGTACAGTTAGCCCATTAGCCCTCACGTAAGGGGCTGCTTGGTTTATGATTGCATTATCTGGATTCTATCTGGATATCGATCTGTTGTGGCAGACCACCTGGACCCACTGCAGTTTGGGCAAAGATTGGAGCAGAGGATGCCATTATCTATCGGCTCCACGAACCTGGCGGCAATGCTGAGGATTCTGTTCTTTGATTTCTCCAGTGCCTTCAGTACCATCCATCCAGTGTGAAGGATACTGGGGCATCAGCGAGCCCCAAACCCCCAAACACGAACACACAAAGAGTCCCGGGTTCACACTGGTCTACAGAAAAATATTTTTGTTTGCTACTGGGAACTTCAGAGTATCTCTTTATTAAGTTTTTTTACACTCATTTCATATATTAAATCGGAAATTAAGCTAGCACGTCAGGTTTTTGAAATACACATCATTGACATTTTGACACTTTTGAATATCCATCCATCCATTTTCCGAACACAGGGTCACGGGGGTCTGCTGGAGCCAATCCACAGGGCACAAGGCAGGAACCAATCCCGGGCAGGGTGCCAACCCACCGCAGGACACACACAAACACACCAAGCACACACTAGGGCCAATTTAGAATTGCCAATCCACCTAACCTGCATGTCTTTGGACTGTGGGAGGAAACCCACGCAGACACGGGGAGAACATGTAAACTCCATTCAGGGAAGACCCGGGAAGTGAACCCAGGTCTTCTAACTGCGAGGCAGCAGCGCTACCCACAATGCCACCGTGCTGCCCCTTTTGAATATCAATATAATATATCAACATGATATCTGGAGTGGCAACGTCCTGGTGAAACCTTTTACCGTGTGTGTACACCAAGTGTGAATGGAGGAAATGAATCTCGAGTGACATGTTGCACTTCATTGTCTTGTATGCTTTGAGAAGTTTGTCTACCAGCTGAATGGAGTTTGGGGCTCTGTAATTGCCCAGAAAATTGTCAGCAACGTCTTTGAAGGCTTTCCAGGCAATTTTTTCCGGCCTAACTAAGAGATCTTCAAACCGCTTGTCACTCATAACATGTCTGATCTGGGGACCAACAAAAATGCCCTCTTTGATCTTGGCGTCAGTTATTCTTGGGAACATCTGTCTTAAATAACGAAAACCTTCGCCTTCCTTGTTCAGTGCTTTCAAGAAATTCTTCATGAGTCCCAGTTTTATGTGAAGTGGAGGCAAAAATATCGACAAGCGATTCATGTGCCACATTTTTCTGTCCTGGAACTAACTTTTTACGGAGTGGCCAGTTCTGTCGAGAATAGTGCGACTCTTTGGCACAACTGTCCCATTCACAGATGAGACAACAATACTTTGTATAGCCGAGCTGCAGTCCTAGTAACAGAGCAACGACTTTAAGATCTCCACAGATATTCCAGCTGTACCTGCTCTGCTGGACGTGCTTCAGCCACAGTTCCATATTCTCATACGTTTCTTTCATGTGTGCTGCATAGCCAACAGGTACTGAAGGATAAACGCTGCCATCATGTAGCAGAACAGCTTTCAGGCTTAACATTGACGAAACAAGGAAGAGACGCCACTCTTCTGGGTTGTGATCACAACCCAAGACCAAGAACAATCCTTCAATGTCACAACAGAAACAGAGACTGTTGACTTGTGCAAAAAATTTGGTTATATCATGATGTTGGCCTCGAAACACAGAAATTTTTGTATCTGGTGACAGCAAACACCATTCCTGCAGTCTCAAACCCAGCAGCTCGGCTTTTTCTTTTGACAGACCCAAATCTCTGACCAAATCGTTCAGTTCGGACTGTGTTATCAGATGTGGATCGCCTGATGAGCACGGTTCACAATCCGGGTCAATGTCACTGTCAGTATCCTGCATTGCAGTTTTCTTCATCTGGTTCATCTAAGGTCCAATCCTCTGGTGGTTTCAGAATTGGAAGACTGTCGTCATGTGGCACGGGTCTCATTGCTGAAGGCAGATTAGGAGATTCAATTGACTTCTTGTTTTTGGTAGAGAAACCAGACGCCTTAGTCAAACAGAAGTAACAGTCCATCACATGGTCTGTCTGTTCTCGCCATATCATCGGAAGAGGAAACAGCATCGTCTTTCGAGTGCCACTGAGCCAGGCTCTCAGACTGACAGCACATGTCGCACAGCAAATGTGAGGCGCCCATTCTTTGTCTTGATCACCAGCTGAAATACAGATGATAAGCTTTCTTCACAAGAGCAGTCATCCAATGTCTCTAAGGCGCAAGTGTATATTCACCACACACAGATATAGAAGAATGTATCGCGGCTGTTACGACATTGACGAGACACCAAAACGTCTATAGCATCAAGCTTACTTACTGTTATATAGCTACAGATACTATACTTTACTATAATGATACTCTACATACACATTGACCATCGAGATTAATCAAATGAGCAGGATCAGAGTATGCCAGCCACCTTTATAGCACACTGAGACAGCGTCAAGCTTATTCAGACCTGCCCAGGATGTCAACTTCCACAGAACAGCTTCCAACCTGGCCTGATTCCATGGCTGGAGATGCCCAGGCTGCACAAACCACTGTTGATAAGTCAGTTACAGAAGTGAAAATGTTTGGATACAAATATAAGGAAAAATCATGACACAACTGAAACGGTACGTTATATTTGTGATCAGCGTCCAAAAATCTCTAAGAAACACCCAACAGTGTTCAAGAAGCAATGCAGTGCTTTTGACTCTGACGTCAGTTTTAAATCACATATTAATCAGATTACTAGGACAGCATTTTTTCACTTAAGGAATAGAGCAAAAGTTAGATCCCTTATAACTTTGCAAGATGCTGAGAAATGAGTTCACGCTTTAACCCTTTAACCGCCAACTCCCTAAATATTCTCCATGCCGGGCGAAATCTGAACAATTTTTGTTTTTTTACTTTACATTTATTCAAGCAGTATTTACCTGCTGAAATACCTGCTGAAATGTTTCAAATAAATGGTCAATCAAAGGACGTAGCTTGAACAAGCGGTCACGGTTTGGATCTTTCTTTTCTGGCTCAGATAACGGGCAGCAGTCCAGTTGAGATGCTGGGGATACACCCACTCATCGCCATCATCCGATGCGTCGTCATTCACAGTATCATGCAGCGCACGTTGCTGATCATCATTGTCGCTAAAATCTTCTTCAGAACTGCTACAATCATGATCAGAATTATTGTCCAAAATCGCCTGCAAAACCTCACTTGAAGTCAGTTTACGTTTCGCCATATTTACAGCTTTCACTTTCGAATCACAGCACGTGACCGGCCAATACAACCGCAGAGTTGTTGAAATACAACGTAGTAATAATACCCACACCAAACTGTCAGTTATACTACGCGCCAGGCATTCACATAACCACAGGCAAATGTGCCGGATAATTCCAGCAGTAAGGCGTCAGCAATAACGCTACAATGTCGGATATATCCGGCAGAGGGCGGTTAAGAAGTTAATTTTAAGTCGACTAGATTACTGTAACGCACTCCTCCCAGGACCACCCAAAAAAAGACATCAATCGACTGTAACGAGGGCTGAATGGCGCTGCCAAAATCTTAACTAGGAAAAGAAAATCCAAGCACATCACCCCAGTCCTAGCATCACTACACTGGTTACCCGTGACATTTAGAATTGACATTAAAATACTGCTATGGTTTACAATGCCTAATATAATCCATCCTATATTTCAGAATGCCTCTCACCTTACACTCCAAATCATAACCTTAAATCTTCAAATGAGGGTCTGCTTAGAATTCCAAGATCCTAACTTAAACTGGAATACGAGTTTACTAAGAGAAATTCTCCAGGCGAATACGGTGGAGCACTTTTAAAAAACTGCTAAAAACCTGTTATTATAACATGGCTTTCTCATAGCTTCATTTTAGTGTAACCCTGATATTCTGTATATGCATTTAATTATCATTTTTATTGTGGCTCCACAATCCATACTAGCTCCTACTTTCTCTGCTGTTCTTTTTCTGGTATTCTGGGGTGGCGATCTGCACCCCACCCACCTGATCAGGGCACCATGCAGTCCTTACATTGATGGATTGAAGGCCAGAGGTCCACATAACCATCATTGTCTAATTCTTCCACATGAAGCCTAAAAACCTGAGGACTGATTGAGATCATTTATGTTAGGCAGATTGCCCAGTGGGGGGCCGGGTGGTCTTGTGGCCTCAGAATCACTGCAGATTTTTTTCTTTTTAAATTATTCTCCTGCCCTCTGGAGTGTTTTTTTTTGTTTTTTCTGTCCTCCTGGGCATCGGACTTTACTTTATTCTTTGCTACTTACCATGGCTGTGAGGCTAGGGATCTGCACTGGCAATCGGAAGGTTGCCGGTTCGAATCCCGTAAATGCCAAAATGGGACACTGCTCTGTTGGGCCCTTAAGCAAGGCCCTTAACCTGCAATTGCTGAGCGTCTTTGAGTAATGAGAAAAGCGCTATATAAATGCAAAAATTTATTATTATTATAAATTATTATTATATTATTGCCTAATCCTATTTTTATGCTTTCATCTTGTAAAGCACTTTGAGCTCCACCATTTGTATGAAAACGTGCTGTAGAAATAAATGTTGTTGTTGTTGGTTGTCTGGTTTACATCTTCAGGTGCCCAGACTTTAAAACTATGCAATGGTGCCATGGCACAGGGCACCACCAAGACACTTAGGAGACTACAGGGTTTTTTTTTTTCCCTCAAGAGAAAAATCGGAGATAGTTATGAGACAAAAACACGTCTCCATTTAATTTGTTTCTGATCTCTTTCTTGTCTAGAAGAAATCAAAAAGATATGAAGAGGATCACTTTTTAAATTTCTCACTGCTAGGGGAGAGTTTGAAATTTTAAAACTACACAGCTCAATCTGTTTGAGATATCGCAACAAAAATGGAATTGTCTCCTGGCAGAAGAAGTGTGTCAAATTTCAATAAAATTGGTCCACAGGGTGCTGAGTCATTTCATGCGGACAGACAGATGGACGGACATGACTACCACAATAGGTGCTTCTAAGATTATATGTGAATGTACCTAAAAATGGAACAAACTCTCAAGTATTTTGAAAATTCAGATAACAGAGTGTTTAGTAAATACTTTATCAGCCAAAACTATTCTTCCCGTGGTGATGTCTGCCAGCAGTCTGCTCTAACGCTAGCCAGCTTTAATATTTTGGACGACAGAACATTCAACAGATTTGGAACTGCTGTGCCAAAGACCAAACTGTGAGCTCCTCCAATTGATATCAAATAAATGCTGATGTGAGCCGAGTAGACTTACAAAGTGATTGGCGTTCATTCTGTGTGGCATCCTACATTTGTAGAAGGGAAGGAATTGGGTTTGGGGGCACGTGGGGGGGGGGGGGGGGGGGGGGAGTTCTGGGGAGACACTTTTAGTTTTGGGCTAATTTGACCAATAGGATTACAATATACAATATACAATAGGATTTCAGACTGCTGTCACCGTCCTGCTCCACTGACAGACTGAGGAGATCGTTCCTCCCCCAAACTATGCGACTCTTCAGTTCCACCCCGGGTTGGGTAAACATTAACATTATGCAAAGTTATTGTCTGTTTTTACTTGCATTTTTATTACTCTTTAATTTAATATTGTTTTTTGTATCAGAATGCTGCTCCTGGAATATGTGAATTTCCCCTTGGGATTAATATTAATATTAATATTAAAATTAATATAATAAAGTATCTATCTATCTATCTATCTATCTATCTATCTATCTATCTATCTATTGTGGAGGATTGCCGGCTTTCCAGTCCGGCCCTCACCCCCAGGCCGTTAGGAGGAGCCCTCCGGACAGCATATTGGTGCCCCGAGTTCCAGAAGGGCCTCATGGACTTTGTAGTTTCTATACACAGCCCTGCTGGATACCTTGGGGGCCGCCAGGAGTCACTGTGAAGGGCCTCATGGACTCTTATATGCCCTATAACCCGGGAGTGCATGTCAGTCACGTGACTTGAGGAAGTGACGTGCTCCCGGGATGAAGAGGAGGACTGTTTGCCCTGACCCGGAAGGAAATGGACTTGTGGGTTTGGTTTGGAACCACTTCCGGGTCGGGGGCTATAAAAGGACTCTGGGTAAGCCCAGACATTTGAGCTGAGCTGGGAGGAAGGTGGGCTAAGTGTCTGGGAGTGGAGGATTGTGTTTTGGAGAATAGTTTATAGTTTGAGTGTGTGGAGGAGAGTGCTTGGTGCACTACTGTATTATAATAAAAAGAATTATTATTATACTTTCACCTGGTCATCAGAGTGGTACCTGAGGGTTCAAGAGGTGGACAAACGCTTCATCTCTTACACTATCTATCTATCTATTATATAGCACCTTTCATATCTATCTATCTATCTATCTATCTATCTATCTATCTATCTATCTATCTATCTATCTATCTATCTATCTATCTATCTATCTATCTATCTATCTATCTATCTAGCATTATATAGTGCCTTTCACATCTATCTATCTATATTCTAGCTTATAAACAACGGACAGTTATCACAAAAATGATCAAATGCACCTCCTAAAACTCTTAACTTTTCATAGACACTGTTTAAGGTATACTCAACAATATCTTTAAAACAAGAACTTTGTTTTCCGCTTTGGATCAAATTAATTGCTTTATTCACTGGCTCCTAAAAAGAAAGAATAAATAAGCACAGACGGCCCCTTTATGATGCAACATGTTACAGTAAAATTACACCACAGAAATATCATCTTAACATTACGTTTGCTTTGTTCTATCAAAAACAAATAAATTAAACTCTCCCGACAGCTAAATTGCCCATTTCGTTTTTTTTCCCATTGCGGTTTCTTACACAATTATCTTTTCCATGAGCTATGAAATCTTAACTTACCCTTCCTTTCCGCAGTAGAAGGATAAATGCAAATGAGTCGCCTTCATATCTACACAGCCACTGTTGTGATTTGTTCGGAAATGGCTGGTCACAAAGGTTTTGTAATTACCTACAAACATTTTAAAGACGGCGCGACGTTCATACTAATGAGGCTGACTTTTCCACTCTTAATTAAGTCCGTGCACCTCCAACAAATGCGATGGTGAGCCACTCCGCATGGTAATTTATTAATCGTACACAGCGTTATCTTAAGGTTCCTCTCATCAATAACACATCCAAGAGCAAAACTAACCCTGTAGAGATGTGCCGGAGTGTCATACTGTGGGAAATGTAGAAGTGACAATATCAAAGTGACATAAGGGCTGAACTGGCATCCCAACCAGGGTGGAGGAACGGTCACTTACCCAGCTGGGTGGACATTATGGAAGGCTGGCACAGATGGATGTGCATCTGTGTCCAGCAGGGGACGCATGCTTCCCAGGAATGCATTCTTTTAAAAATGTAGCTCATACGTTGAACCTTTATATTGTCGGAGGATCTCCCAACAGTCTCTGTTGAGGTGTGTAATAACCTGCCAGTGTGAGAGGGGGCGCTACTGCTAACATTGTCATCTCCTTCTCTCTCGACCAGAGCCAAGAAACTGCCCACTGAGGGAAACTGACTCCGCCCCTTCCTGCTCACTCTCCATAAAAGGAGGCGCCATTTTTGGTTAAGAGTTACTTGCCAGATGGAGCTCTTCCACAAACTGAGCTAATGTGCGGCTTAAGTCAGGTTTATACTTCACGTGATGCGACGCGTGCTCCAGCGGACACTACTGCTATGCCAGCAGTGTACTGTTCATACTGGCGCACGTTACATAAGATTCCATCATGGTGGCAGTGTGAGATGTCATCACGGTGAGCACAGGTTCGGCTTTACTGTGTTGTGAATTGCCCTAAACATTCATTAAATTCCCAGGACACCTTACCGCAATATCTCTGAAAAGGATGTTTAATGATTACATCCATCAATCCAGGGATTCGTCCATTCCAGCAAGCATCGGGCACAAGACGGAAACAGAATCCCTGGACGGGGCATCAGCTCATCGGAAGGTGAATACGAGCAGACACACACACACTGGCGTCAGTTTAGCGTCACCAAATCCCCAAATCTTCATGTCTTTGGAAGGAAACCGGAGCCCACTGTGGAAACCCACCAGGGAGTCATGCAAACTGCAGGCAGGGAACACCAGGGATGTGACTCCCTGTGAGGCAGCAGCGCCACCACATGTGTAATTATTAACAGTATTCATCATTTAAATGAAGTTAATGATTTATCTGTAAAATGTCACATACATACTTTAATGCATTTCATCATGAAAGTGATATGAAGTATAAATCTAAGGATTCTAAATATGCAGAGAGCTGGAATATCATAAATGTAACGTGTTCTGAGTGGCGATCACTGCCTGCCGCTGCTGTCAGGTCAGGAGGAAGACCCAGATGCAGGTATAGCCATTAACAACTGGGCCGGTTTGAAGATGACATTTATGACGTTCTTCTTTAATGATAAAGTAAACTACGAGGTTAAAGTGCATATTTCGAGATTAAAGCCCAAATTTCCAATTTAATCACAAAATACACCTTTTCACCGTGTCCTTAATTTTTTTCCTTGTGGCTCAAATACACCGCCATACATTCTGATGCTGTTGTGAAGGTGCAAATAAAGAAGATGGTATGTGAGACCTTTAAAATGTATCGCGTCATTACGATGGGGAATATGTGACGCTTGAAAATTAAAGCACCACAAATGCATTTGTATGCCGGCATTTTGCTTCACCATTCATCAAACTTTGACGCAGGCACATTGATCCCAGAGGATCCTCAAAGCTGCTTTCTGTCACCTGTAGATCGTAAACAGAGACTCTGACGTCACTTGATCAGACTGCGCCCCCCTGACTTTTTTCTGGCACTGCAACTCGCACACGCGTTGCGTTAATTTCTGAGGATGTGCTCAGAGGATGCATCAGATACAGTACAATACAATACAATTTATTTTTGTATAGCCCAAAATCACTCAAGAAGTGCAGCAACGGGCTTTAACAGGCCTTGCCTCTTGACAGCCCCCCAGCCTTGACTCTCTAAGAAGACAAGGAAAAACTCCCAAAAAAAACCTTGTAGGGAAAAATGGAAGAAACCTCGGGAAAGGCAGTTCAAAGTGAGACCCCTTTCCAAGTAGGTTGGGCGTACAGTTGGTGTCAAAAGAAGGGGGTCAATACAATACAATACACAGAACAGATCCTCAATACAGTATAAAAATAAAAAGTTTAGAAATACGGACCAGAATTTAACAGTAGATGATATCACATAAGGAGATTTGGATTTGTTTAGAGTCCTGGAGACCTCATCCATCAAGCTGCCTCCCCCATTTGGCCATTCCACGGCTGAAACAGTGTTGGGCCAGCCAATCCAATGAAAGGACCCCTCTACCCCATGATTCCTGTGATCCTCCATCAGGGATGAATTTAACTTAGGCAGGCAAAACAACTTGGCAGGTGGGCCATGGGCACCAAGTGCCACATTTGAATACTGAGAACAGAAACAGAATAGGTGAGGGTTAGAATCCAATTCTAACTATCACATTACTTATGTTTTAGTGCTAATGACTAACAACAGAGATGCAGTCTGCACAGTTAGTCAGCAGCTCTAGTCAGGGTGTGCTAAACTGAAGTAGCGAGTCTTCAGCCTGAGAGTGAAGGGGCATCTCTTATAGTAGCAGGCAGACCACTCCACAGTTTAGGGGCCCTGTAACTAAAAGCTCGACCTCCCACTGTTATTTTATTAATCCTTGGAATCATAAGCAGACCGGCATCTTGAGATCTTAATGTGTGCTCTGGTTTGTAAGTCATGATAAGTTCAGACTAGTAAGCCGGACCTCGGCCGTTTAACGCTTTATATGTTAAAAGGAGGATTTTGAAAGATGAATGCTGGGAACGTGTGGCAGCCATGATGCGTGTGCATATGCGTTCTGAGCGTGAAGTATAAACAGGCCCTTAGCGGCTGATTGCTTTGGTTTGATGTTTTAGTCCTACAAGGTGTGACACTAGGGGTCGCTGTTGCCCCGTAAAACCCATAGACAACACGTCCAAACACCGGGTAAAAGTCCCAGTAATATTTTTATTATTACAATAATGTGCACAAAGCACCTCCACCTCCACAATACTCAATAATCAATACAATAAAAATGAACAATAATCCTCCTCTCCACCCAGCAGCTCTGTCACTCTTCCTTCCAACTCCGGCTCTCTCTGCTGGGTCTCAACCTGTCCTTTAAATAGTCCGTGACTCGGAAGTGCTTCTGTCCTTCAGGCCATGTGATTCCATAGCACTTCCGGGTCAGATGGAAACTCTTATTTTTCTTCAGCCTGGAAGTACTTCGGTTCTTCCGACCCCGTGACTCGGGAGTACTCCCGGGCTATAGGGAAAATAACAATCTCTATGCCTCCCTGCAGCGTCCCCTGGTGGCACCCACGGTATCCAGCAGGGCTGTGAAGCCGAACTCCATTTTCCATGATGCCCTGTGGGGATCCGGGGCACCTCCATGTTCCAGGGAAGACTCCATCTAGTGGCCTGGGGGTGCTGGCCGGGATAAACTCCCGACCATCTCTCACAAAGGTTATACCTCAAGAGTCAGTTCTCGGTCCAATCCTCTTTAACATCTCTACGCTCCCATTAGGTGAGATTATTTGTCGGTATGATCTGAGCTTCCACTGCTATGCCGATGACACACAACTTTATGCGAGTGTTGATGCGACTGCAACATCTTCACCTGTTGTGCTGACTGACTGCATTCGGGAAATCAAACATTGGATGACAGATCATTTTTTACAACTCAATCCTGATAAAACAGAAATCCTATTGGTTGGTATCAAGTCTGTCCTCTCTACCCTTCGTGGGCTAAAAATTAATGTTGATGGGATCCTGGTTGAACCCTCAGCATCAGTCCGTAATTTAATCAGCTTCTTACTTTTCATTCACAAGTTAGCTCAATCGTACAGACGGCGTTTCTTCATCTCCATAACATTGCTCATCTGCATTCTTTCCTCAGTGTGAAGGATACTGAGACACTCATTCAGGCTTTCATCCCCACCCGCCCTGTCTATTGTAATGCATTGTTTTATGGCCTACCGACTAAGCATATCAATAGATTACAGTATGTTCAGAATTCTGCTGCTCGTCTACTTACACACACACTAAAAAATCTGCTCACATCACTCCTGTCCTCTATGATTTGCATTGGTTACCAGTTTCTTCAAGAATCAAATCTCAAATTATTCTCATCACCTTCAAAGCCCTTCATGGGTTAGCCCCTCATAATCTGTCAGAGCTACTGCTTCCTTACACTCCTGCCCATGCACCAAGATCATCGGACGCTCACTTATTCACTGTATCTAAACACAGGTTAGTAGCCATGGGGGGCAGAGCATTCAGTGTGGCCCCTAAAATTTGGAATTTTCTTCCTCTCTGCCTTCGCTAGGAAGAATCTATTATTAATTTCAAACTTCTGTTAAAAACACATCTTTTTCATGTATGTAATTTCTACTGTGTTGTTAATGTGTTTATTGAATTGTAAAGTGTCCTTGAGAGTATGAAAGGTGCTACATAAATACAACATTATTATTATTATTACTCTTTTCGGACACGCAGGCTGAAGAGCAATTTTATTTTTGTTATATTATTAAACACTAGACAAAGAGCTCGTTTCGACAATGTAAGATGAAACGGCACAAGTGGAATAGTATAATATATAATAAGTATAAGCACCACAAACCTGATATAGGTATATTGAATGAATGCATAATTAGGCCTTGAGCTGTAGTCGAAATCTCCTTTCAGGCCTCTAGAGCTTTAATCGAAGTCGCCTTTCTCTTTGAATTTTTGCGGCCGTAAATCCGCCGCCTCCCGCGATGTTGGGGTTGGATGTCGGTCGAAGTCGCCTTTCTCTTTGAATTTTTCACAGCCGTAGTCGCCTTTCTCTTTGAATTTTTCGCGTCCGGAAATCCGCCGCCTTCCACAGTGTCGGTCTCGTAAGGTTTTTCGGGCAGCTACGCAGAAGGCGACTGCGCATTCAGCTTCGGACGGACGTGAGTGAGTGAGTGAGTGAGTGAGTGAGTGAGTGAGTGAGTGAGTGAGTGAGGAGACTGGCGAATTATGTATTAAGATTAAAAGAGATGACCTCATTGGCCCCCCAAATTTTCCCTTTTGTGGAGCTGTCGTTCCCACACAGTAGATACTCTATTTTTTAGTAATGGTGAATGAAAAATTAAAGCGAGAGAAATATAGTACACAAGAAGGGATATTCTGTATTTAACTTGCCTTTTGCTCCAATTTGTCAAAATGCGCTCCCCCCTTTGTCTTGTTATTTTTTAACACCCCTGTCAGTCACGTCCCACACTAACAATGGTGTTATAAATGTCTATGAGACTCACATAAAGCACGTTGGTCCCATAATGAACATTTGAATACAATGCACCCCTTGTGTCTCACGTGGACGCCCCTTTATCTCCTGTTTCGGTCACGTTTGAAACGTATCTTTAAGGTGTTGTTCAGTTCCGGTCCTGATGAGCCACAGTGGCTGCTGGTTTTCATTCTCACCGTCTTCTTAATTAGTGAGCCATTTTTGCTGCTGATGAACTCGTTTTGCCTTTAGTTTTAATTGACGTGACTCAGACCCCCATAAGTTGCTTCTTTTTCCTTAATGAGCAGCCGAACAATAATGAAACCAAAAACAAACCACCACATGACCAGTTAACCTGAAAATGCAGAAAGCTGAAGGTCTCGGCCATGTTGGTTCTGCTCAGGTCACTTAAACATCTTGACGGTGGTCTTAGAGAAAACAGAAAAATCAACAGTCGGCTGTGGCAGAATGAGAGCAGCAACCAGTCATGATAATCAATTTAATTAACAGCAAGAATGGGCTTCTCATTAAGAAACTGGTTGGAGTGAAACTGCTGGAGTTTGACGTTCCCATTTAGTTGGTCATCTGTTGGCTCGTTTCACGTCTCATTTCTGTTTGGCTGCCATTTAATGAAGAAAAGAATCAATTCAGAGGGCTGACTCCTTAAAAACAGGGCTATCAGAATGAAGGGAAAAGGAGTTAATTAGCAGCGAAAACTGTCTCGCTGATTAGGAAAAGGGTGAGAATGAAAACCTGCAGCCATTCTGGCCCTCCAGGACCAGAGTTGGACACCTCTACTTTAAGGTATATAAACCCCTAGGTCTGGTTAGCTGTGGTGGACAGCAATCTGAATCTCTGTCTTCTGTTGTCACGATCGGACCCTGGAAATCACTTGTCTTGTAAGTGTCTTATATCTTAAAGCTTTGTATTCTGTCTGCTGTGTACTGCTTTGTAAATCATTATTTCTTATTTATTGTCTTTGGTTGTACCCCTGTAAATACCCGTCTGTTTCTTTTGTATATATTTCAGTTTACAATGAGGTACGTCCAGAAAAAGCCTTCAAGAAAGCCCACCCTTGTTCTGCACAAACGGTGCGGAGTGAGGAAGAAAAGCAGTATAACCATTGTGAAGAAGGGGGCTCTGCACACCCCTGGAGGACGAGCCCCCCCTCTTAAATGCTGTTGCAACGGGAACAAATACAGTTTTCCTCCTCTTTGCTCCGTTAGATGCTGGGCTGCTGCTGCTGCTATGTCACATGATATGCTTCTTGCGCAGTACTGCATATATTTAAATGCTTGTACAGCACCTGTCCTTTTTGCTCATTGCTTTGTCTCTCTCTCTTCCCCCAGACATTCCTCTGCTCCTGTTGGGGGTCCGGCTCCCGACGCACACCTCTTTGAAGAGGAAGATGTTTGTCAATACTTTTAATTGAAAGATGGATATGTTCCCTCTCTACATATGGAGTTCGTTTTACTTCTGAAAGAGACATATGTTCATTTGAAGCGTTGAATAAAGTTCCTGTCTCTACAGTCTCCTGTGTTTCTGTACAATTCTGTGACCCAAGCGTGACACCATACATACAATCCCAGCTGACTAGAAGCCAAGTTTTTCAGATCCTGCAGATCCATCTTTCGGTAGGAGTCAACGTCACACCGTACCGATGGGGCATCTTGAGAGACCTTCTATATTGTAATGGCCCATCAAATTACATCAGGAATGAGTCACCCAGGTCTGAGCTGGCATTACATCACCAGCGGCAGGGGTACCTATATAAATGTTAAGACTGCAAAGTCGCATGTTTTTCCAAGTAGGTGAAGAGTTCTTTAAAGGACAGCGAGCCACCTCAAAGAGCCTTGTAAAGAGCAGAGAATCCATCCATTGGGGCACTCTGTGCCAATTCTACATTGGTGTCAGAAGTGGAATGAGAAGACCTACAGTCTGACTTAAGAGATCACTGATTGCCTCGGATGCCTAAAAATGGACCTGTTTGGCTCCCCAGAGGAGTTACTGGAGATTCTCGAGGCTCAAATCCGTAACCTGGACTGCCGTTCACAGCAGTAGTACGGGGGGGATGACAGCTGAAAGACTCCCACCTTTTCAGATCCATTATGGGCTGTTGCAAGGAGTTGGAAGTGGTCTCCGGGACAGCGACTTCAGCGGGAGGGCTATGTATCAGCACTGACAAGTTACGTCACCCAGGGATGAGACCCCAAGTATGAACTAGCATTACATCACCTGCGGCAGGGGCGCCTATATAAACCACAAGCCTGCAAAGTCGCATGCTTTTCCAACTAGTGCAGCAAAAGGTGAACAGTTCTGTAAAGGAGAGCGAGCCACCTCAAAGAGCCTCGTAAAGAGCAGAGACTCTATCCATTGGGGCACTCTGCGCTCATGCTACATTGGTTTTAGAAGTGGGATGAGAAGACCTACAGTCTGACTTAACAGATCACCGAGTGCCTCCAAGGCCTAAAATCGGACCTGTTTGAGTCCGCAGAGGAGTTGCTGGAGAGTCTCGAGGATCAAATCCATTACCTGGACTGCCTTTCACAGCAGTAGTACGGGGGGGATGACAGCTGAAAGACTCCCACCGCTTCAGATCCATTATGGGCCGTTGCAAGGAGTTGGAAGTGGTCTCTGGGACAGCGACTTAACTGGGAGGGCTATGTATTGGCACTGACAAGTTACGTCACCCAGGGATGAGTCCCCCAAGTATGAACTGGCATTACATCACCTGCGGCAGGGGCGCCTATATTAACAAGAAGCCTTTTATGGATAGCGAGCCACCTAGAAGACCCATATAAAGCACAGAGAGTCCATTCATTGTGCCTCTCGGTTTTAACACTACAGCAGGCTCTCTTTCCACTACCATGCATGGGTTACTACCATATTAACACATTCAATCTGCATGTGCTATGTATGAATTAGTCATTCTAAGACCCCAATATACCACCTTCTTTTATTATCTGTGAACAGTGCAGCTGCTCTAATCACTTAAGGTCCCTGTCTGAAAGAAGTGTCTTTGATTCAGCTAATAAAATGTACTTATGCTGAACGTGATTAGACTTACAAATCAAAATTATGTTGCGGCTCGGCAGAAAACAGATAACTAATTTACTGGGAGAAATGCGGGCACAAGAAAAGGTAAAACAAATAAAACATAAAGGAAGCAACCAAAAACCCAGACGAGAGGCAAGAATTAAAGTCAAAAATCAAGAAAGAAGTCAAAATCAGGGATGACACGAATATCAATAGCAAAAGAGTGTTTACAGGATTTATCCACAGATCAGATAAAGCTTGGGGCAAACACTGACCTTTCATCCCGTCGTGTCGATGAATTGTGGAGGCCATGACCCTGGAGAGCACACATCTAGAAACACGGGATGCTACCCTAATGACGGTTGCACAAAACGGCGTCTAATATAGAAAAAGCCATAAGACCCTAAACTTCAGCCCTGATCATGACAAGAATCAAAAAGGGGTCGAACCTTGCAAATCTAAAGTTTGTGATTCACGGTGGTTCAAAAAAACAGGATATATTTAACTTGATTTAAAATGCCTGCGGTGGGCTGGCGCCCTGCCCGGGGTTTGTTTCCTGCCTTGCGCCCTGTGTTGGCTGGGATTAGCTCCAGCAGACCCCTGTGACCCTGTAGTTAGGATATAGCGGGTTGGATGATGGATGGATGGATGGATGGATGGATGGATGGATGATTTAAAATGTAGCTTTCACTCCTAATCATGCGTCCAGCCTATCATGCATGGGTGTTTGAGGATCACCTTCAGGGCTCAAATGGGGCAGGTAATACCACTCCAGGACACGAGGGGTTGCTGTCACTATCCATTCTGTCTTTTCCTCCCGCAGTTCTGAGAAGACGCCCAGTGAGGACATAAATCGAATTGCAAGAAATACAATCGTCTTTGTTCTTACACGCCGCACCTCACCAATTACAGGTGCAGACTGCCATGACATCTCTCAAGACAAGAATAGATGAGCTCAATAACTAAATACAGAACTGTCACATACAGTAAAAGGAAAGAGATTTACTGCAGTACAATTAATTAACCTTCGACAAGAAGTGCTGCTACCCATCCAGGTTGAATTTGGGGTATATGCCACTCCCATGTGTGCTTCAACTTTAGGCAAATTTGAGAATTAAGGACATTTATGCTTATGATTTACAGTATAAAGGAAGAAACCAAAACCCAGACGAGAGGCAAGGATCCAAGTCAAAGATCAGGAAAGTAGTCAAAATCAGGGATGACACGAATATCAACAGCAAAAGAGTGTTTACAGGATTCATCCACAGATCAGATAAAGTTTGGGGCAAATGCTGACCTTTCATCCTGTTGTGCTGATGAATAGGAGGCCACGACCCTGGAGACCACACATCTAGAAACACAGGATGCAACCCTAGTGACGCTTGTGCAAAATGACATCTAATATATCAAAAGCCATAAGACCCTAAATTTCAGCCCTGATCATGACAAGTATCAAAAAGGGGTCGGTGTGATTCATGGTGTTTCCAAAGAAAGGATAGCTTTAACTTGATTTAAAATGTATCTTTTGCTCCTAATCTACTATCATGCATTGGTGCTGGAGGATCACTTTCAGGGCTCAAATCAAGCAGGTAATATACCACTCCAGGACACGAGGGGGCGCTGTCACTAACTGTTCCTCCCGCAGTTCTGAGAAGACTCCTGGTGAGGACATAACATGCATGCAAAGATATACAAATGACTTGTCACCAATTACCTCACCAATTACAGGTACAGACCGCTGTGACAACTTTCAAGGCAAGAATAGATGACACCACTCACTAAATACAGAGCTGTCACATAAAAGGAAACAGATTTATTCAAGTACAATTAATTAACCTTCGACAAGAAGTGCTGCTACCCATCCAGGTTGAATTTGGGGTATACGCCACTCCCATGTGTGCTTCAACTTTAGGCAAATTTGAGAATTAAGGACATTTATGCTTATGATTTACAGTATATAATGGGTGAATATTACATTGGGATTACATCAGGGATTGGCTCTGAGCCCTTTCTTATTTGCAGTGATGATGGACAGGTTGACAGGCGAGATTAGACAGGTTGATGACATTGTGATCTGTAGCGAGAGTAGGGAGCAGGTCAAGGAGACCCTGGAGAGGTGGAGATATGAGAGGAGAGGAATGAATGTCAGTAGGACCACCACGACAGAATACATGTGTGTGAATGAGAGGGAGGTCAGTGGTGTGGTGAGGATGCAGGGAGTAGAGATGGCGAAGGTGGAAGACTTTAAATACCTGGGATCAACAGTACAGAGTAACGGAGATTGTGGAAGAGAAGTGAAGAAGAGAGTGCAGGCAGGGTGGAGAAGAGTGTCAGGAGTGATTTGTGACAGACGGGTATCAGCAAGAGTGAAAGGGAAGGTCCACAGGATGGTGGTGAGACCAGCTGTGTTATATGGGCTGGAGACGGTGGCACAGGAGACAGAGCTGGAGGTGACAGAGTTAAAGATGCTAAGATTTGCATTGAGTGTGACGAGGATAGACGGGATTAGAAATGAGGACATTAGAGGGTCAGCTCAAGTTGGACGGTTGGGAGACAAAGTCAGAGAGGTGAGATTGCGTTGGTTTGGACATGTGCAGAGGAGAGATGAGGGGTATATTGGGAGAAGGGTGCTAAGGATAGAGCTGATAGGAAAGAGGAGAAGAGGAAGGCCTAAGAGAAGATTTATGGATGTGGTGAGAGAGGACATGCAGGTGATGGGGGTGACAGAACAAGATGACGAAGACAAGAAGAGATGGAAAAAGATGATCCACTGTGGCAACCCCTAACCGGAGCAGCTGGAAGAAGAAGAAGAATAATGTGTGAATACTTGATTTCTATACACTCTTGTTTTATCGTCTTTGAGTAAGTTTTTGATAAATGATGCGTGAAGTCAGTCTTGGTTTTGTCTGTGCGTACACTGTGCACATAAAAACATTGACACTATGTCACAAAAGCCACAAAGAGTCATAGCAAGGTTTGAGGCAGCCACCCGTATATTTGGTTTCCTGGCTGCAAGTCGTCGTTTAAGTGATAGCACTGCTGTGCACAAAACCGAGTCCAAAACAGAACTGAGGGAATAGGGAAAAGGTGGAGGCTTTTAAAGGGGAAGACAGGAAGTGAGGTCAAAGATGTCGTGCTCATGAGGGTCTTCAATCATAGGCTCAAGCCAGGACGTGACATCACAGGGGCCGGAGCCGGCAAGGTCTCCTTCCATTGGCTCGGTCCCAGAAGTGATGTCAAGAAGGCCAGGTGGAATCTCCCGTGAGTGGTCTACAGGAAAGGGAGAAAAAGAGGAACTGCCCTTACTCAAGCCCTTTAGCTGCCTCCCATGCGCACGTGTGTGACAACTAATACTATTACTAATACTATATTTTTGCAAGTATCACACTTTTAAAGGTCTGCATGGTGTTGGCCTTGCAGGTCTGTTTCAAGAACTGCATATCTCCTTAGTAGCATCGAAAAAAGCATCATCTGGTCTAATACGGTACAGAAAAATAATACGGTGTAATCTCTGAGGAAAGCATTGCAAAGAGATGCACAAAGTATCTGGAACTTTCTCACAGATAAAATACGACACTCAACATAATGCACATCCCATCATGCACAAGGGCATGTAAAGGCTGACCTAAACAACAATAACAACAACATTTATTTCTAGAGCACATTTTCATACAAATGATGGAGCTCAAAGTGCTTTACGAGATGAAGAGAGAAAAAGAAAAATATAAAAATAAAATTAGGTAATACTAATTAAGAAAGAATAAAGTAAGGTCCGATGACCAGGGAGGACAGGGCTATTGAAAAAAAAAAAAAAAAAAAAAAAAAAATCTGCAGTGGTCCCGTGTCCACAAGACCATCATTGATCTCAATCAGTCCTCATGGTTTTCACGCTTCACATGGAAGAATTAGATGATGATGATGGTCATGTGGACCTCTGGCATTCAATCCATCAATGTATGGACTGCATGGTGCTCTGATCGGGTGATGGTGGCACAGACGCCACCGCAGAAAAACAAAAAGAATAGAAGAGAAAGTAGGGGTTAGTACGGATTGTGGAGCTGTGATAGAAATGATAATTCAATGCATATACAAAATATCAGAGTTAAACTAAAATGAAGCTCTGAGAAAGCCATGTTACAATAATGTGCTTTTAGCAGTTTTTTGTTAAGTGCTCCACCGTATTCGCCTGGCGAATTTCTATCAGTAAACTCGTATTCCAGATTTTAGGTGCCTAACAGCAGAAGGCCATCTCACCACTTCTTTTAAGTTTACGGTAGCTCTTGGACTCAGACCGTCATTTGAAGATCTAAGGTTACGATTTGGAGTGTAAGGTGACAGGCTTTCTGACATATAGGATGGAGCAGGTTATTGAAGGCTTTGTAAACCATCAGCAGTATTTTAAAGTCAATTCTAAATGGCACAGGTAACCAGTGTAGTGACGCCAGGACTGGGGTGATATGCTTGGATTTTCTTTTCCTAGTTCCGATTCTGGCAGCTGCATTCTGCACTCGTTGCTGGGTCAGGTTTGACAGGGGTCTTCTCCAGATTGCACGTTTCAGTTCTTTCCATAGATGTTCAATGGGATTCAAATCAGGCCTCATAGAAGACCACTTCAGAAGAGTCTGATCCTTTATACTACACCATTTTTGGTTGCTTTCAGCTGTGTGTTTTGGCCCCTTATCCTGTTGGATGGTCCGTGACCCACTACTGAGACAGAGCTGTCTGACACTGGGCAGTATGTTTCATTCCAGAATGTCTTCACTGTTTCTTGCACAAATTTCAAGGAACCCCATGCCAGATGCAGGAAAGCAGCCTCCTAAACATCACCGAGCCTCCTCCATGTTTCACAGTAGGTCTGCTGATGTTTTCGTCTGGTCATTATTTGGATTCAGGGAAGGTTCTTGATCTCCCCCTAAAATCCGCCACTGGTCATGTTTTCATTTGATGATCTAAGGGTAACGATTTGGAGTGTAATGTTAGAGGCATTCTGAGATATAGGATGGAGCGAGATTATATAAGGCAGAGGTTCTCAAACTTTGGGGCATAACAAAAGGGGTGTGTGCATGTTTCCATATGTGGCGTAATTTTGCTATTCATAGGGAAATTTTAAACTTATCGCGGTGTATCAGCAGCAAAAAATATAGGAATAAATTTTATTAGGGTTTCAAAAATACGATAGGATGCACGATTAAAACTATTATGAAAACTTGGGTCGCAACAACTTGGGTTGTTCACGAGTGAGGGAAGAATGGAGCGTGAGATCGACAGGCGGATCGGTGCGGCGTCCACAGTGATGTGGGCTCTGCATCGGTCTGTCGTGGTGAAAAAGGAGCTGAGCCATAAAGCAAAGCTCTCAATTTACCAGTCGATCTATGTTCCTACCCTCACCTATGGTCATGAGCTATGGGTAGTGACCAAAAGAACAAGATCGCGAATACAAGCGGCTGAAATGAGTTTCCTCCGCAGGGTGTCTGGGCTCTCCCTTAAAGATAGGGTGAGAAGCTCAGTCATCAGGGAGGGGCTCAGAGTGGAGCCGCTGCTCCTCCGCATCGAGAGGAGTCAGATGAGGTGGCTCGGGCATCTGATCAGGATGCCTCCTGGACGCCTCCCTGGTGAGGTGTTCTGGGCACGTCCAACCGGGAGGAGGCCCCGGGGAAGACCCAGGACACGCTGGAGGGACTATGTCTCCCGGCTGGCCTGGGAACGCTTTGGGATTCTCCTGGAAGAGCTAGAAGAAGTGGCCGGGGAGAGGGAAGTCTGGGCATCTCTGCTCAAGCTGCTGCCCCCGCGACCCGACCTCGGATAAGCGGAAGAGGATGGATAGATGGATGGATGGATGGGTCACAAATACTTAAAGGTTGAGAAACGCTGGTATAAGGCTTTGTAAACCCATCAGCGGTATTTTAAAGTCAAAAGAAGAAAAAACCTTAGTGACTGACCTTGGAAGAGGCCATTTTTCTTTGGGGGGTGTTTGATGGGAGCTTTGATGATTTTACGTTGTCATCCCAACACATCATTTTGGCAGACCTTGACCAGAGTAATGCTTTCCATCCACTCATAAGCTCATCTGTGTGGCCTCTCTGCTGGAGTAACGTTAATGTTCAAATAATGGGGTGGGTATCTAAAATGAGACCCTCATCATCACTCATTGGACATTCCTCAGCCGTTTTATTTTACCACTTAGAGTGAAACTTGAAATATGTTCTTGTTTGTACTTTCCAGTCTTTTTCGTGCTATTCTGTTCTATTTTCGGCCGCTCCTCTCCATGCCTTGTTTGTGACGACAGCAGGTGAACCTCTGCACCACGGCCTTTCTTAAAGTCACTTTATTTGTGTTCTTTCTCTAATATTTATTAACCTCACTTCTTGAGATGCTTTATTGCTTTTCTGAAAGGACAATCTGCTCCCAGAGAGAATGAAACCTGCACTTGTGTTCTTATGAATTTGTGAATTAAGATTTCCAGAGAAAGATATTAGAGGTGGAAATGGAGGGTCCCTCTGTGACCCACCTCATGACTAAAACCCTGCCAGAGAGTCATTTCAATAATCAGTAAAACACAAGGACAAGTGTGTCGTCAATTATTTACGAGGTTCAGAAATAAAAATATTCCGTTGTTAGCCGTGTAACTTCATGTCAACAATTCCATTTGAAAGACCCCATGTGAACCAAACATTTGGAATCAGAATGACTGAAAATGAATGCTAATTAATGGCTGTGAAGAACGGGCTTTACGCCGGCACTGTAAATGTGATGATTCTTGGAACCACTGCATGCAGTAAACCTAATTATACATAGGAAACAAAAAAGTAATTTTCTGCAGTAACAGCTCCAGTTAATACTTCAATAGTTTGTCGTCAACAGCGAGATGCATGTTTGGAATTAAACAGGTCAAATAATACGCATAATTACAGCCACTGATGGGTATGCACTGGAGATTAGAGTCCGCATATCCATGGCACATTAGCTGTAACCTTGGATGCGTATGTCGTCCGTGACTAAGACCGCATCTGCTTCAACTCAAATTTGTAAATATTTTTTGGCATCTTTCTTGGCATCTTACTGCTAACACATTTCCGAGAAAACAATTAAACACGACCAGCGGTGGATTTTAGGGGGAGATCACGAGCATCCAAATTACATCCAGACGAAAACGTGAAGCTTTCAAAGAAAACATCAGCAGACCTATTGTGAAACATGGAGGAGGCTTGGTGATGTTTAGGGGGCTGCTTTCTTGCATCTGGCATGGGGTTCCTTGAATTTGTGTAGGAAACAATGAGGACATTCTGGAATGAAACATACTGCCCAGTGTCAGTAAGCTCTCTCTCAGTAGTGGGTCATGGACCCTCCAACAGGATAAGGGTCCAAAACACACAGCTAAAAGCAACCAAGAATGGTGAAGTACAAAGCATTGGACTCTTCTGAAGTGGTCTTCTATGAGGTCTGATTTCAATCCCATTGAACATCTATGGAAAGAAATGAAACATGCAGTCTGGAGAAGACCCCTGTCAAACCTGACCCAGCAAATAGTTCAGAAACAGCTGTCAGAATCTGAACTAGGAAAAGAAAATCCGAGCACATTACACCAGTCCTAGCGTCATTACACTGGTTACCCGTGCCATTTAGACTTGACTTTTAAATACTGCTGATGGTTCACAAAGCCTTAAATAATCTGCTCCATCCTATATCTCAGAATGCCTTTTCTCCTTACACTCAAAATCGTAACCTGAAAACACGACCAGTGGTGAATTTTAGAGGGAGATCAAGAGCCGTCCCTGGATCCAAATAATAACCAGATGAAAACTTGAAGCTTTCAAAGAAAACATCAGCAGACCTACTGTGAAACATGGAGGAGGCTTGGTGATGTTTAGGGGGCTGCTTTCTTGCATCTGGCATGGGGTTCCTTGAATTTGTGTAGGAAACAATGAGGACATTCTGGAATGAAACATACTGCCCAGTGTCAGTAAGCTCTCTCTCAGTAGTGGGTCATGGACCCTCCAACAGGATAAGGGTCCAAAACACACAGCTAAAAGCAACCAAGAATGGTGAAGTACAAAGCATTGGACTCTTCTGAAGTGGTCTTCTATGAGGTCTGATTTCAATCCCATTGAACATCTATGGAAAGAAATGAAACATGCAGTCTGAAGAAGACCCCCTGTCAAACCTGACCCAGCAAATAGTTCAGAAACAGCTGTCAGAATCTGAACTAGGAAAAGAAAATCCGAGCACATTACACCAGTCCTAGCGTCATTACACTGGTTACCCGTGCCATTTAGACTTGACTTTTAAATACTGCTGATGGTTCACAAAGCCTTAAATAATCTGCTCCATCCTATATCTCAGAATGCCTTTTCTCCTTACACTCAAAATCGTAACCTGAAAACACGACCAGTGGTGAATTTTAGAGGGAGATCAAGAGCCGTCCCTGGATCCAAATAATAACCAGATGAAAACTTGAAGCTTTCAAAGAAAACATCAGCAGACCTATCTGTGACACATGGAGGAGGCTCGGTGATGTTTAGGGGGCTGTTTTCTTGCATCTATAATGGGGTTCCTTGAATTTGTGCAGGAAACAATGAAATCTCTGGGCTATCACAACATTCTGGAGTGAAACGTCCTGCCCAGTGTCAGAAAGCTTAGTGTCAGTGGCAGGTCGTGGATCCTCCAACAGGACAAGGGGCCAAAACACATGGCGAACAACACCCAAGAATGGTGAAGAACAAAGCATTGGACTCTTCTGAAGTGGTCTTCTATAAGCCCTGATTCAAACATCTATGGACAGAACTGAAACATGCTGTCCGAAGGAGACCCCCCTTCAAACCTGACTCAGTTGGAGAAGTTTTCTCAGGATGAGTAGACCAAATAAGCTGTTTGAGCAGAAGTCTCATGGGGAGATCCAGGAATCGCTTGTATGTTGTGACTGCAAACTCTAAAGGTTGAGCAACCAAATATGAGGTGAAGAGTCCTACCATTTTTGTCTATTTGTTGTATGATTTGAAATATTCTGTTGACTCCAAATGTGAAAGCAAAGTGTGATTTTTGTTAAATTTTGAAAAACCAGTGATGAGTGCAATGACTTGTGATAGTTTTGAGTTATTTCAGAGATAATTGTGGGTTCTTCTTTTTTTATTTTGTTTTTGGAGAGGTACCAACAAATTTGGCCCACATCTGTGGTTTGGTATCATCTGCAAACTCAACCAGCTTGATATTTGTGCTGGAAACAATGAAATCTCAAAACTATCACATTATTGTGGAGTGAAACGTCCTGCCCAGTGTCAGAAAGCTCAGTGTCAGTGGCAGGTTGTGGACCCTCCAACAGGATAAGGAGCCAAAACACACAGCGAAGAGCAGCAAGTATGGCTGAGAACGAAACATTGGGCTATAGTGAAGTGGCCTTCTAGGAGCCCTGATTCAAACGTCTATGTGCAGAACTGAAACGTGCCATCTGGAGGAGACCCTCCTTCAAACCTGACCCAGCTGGAACTGTTTGCTCAGGACGAGTGGGCCAAACGACCTGTGGACAGGTAGGTGCAGAAGTCTCATGGGGAGCTCCAGGAATCGCTTGTGGGCCATGACTGCAAACTCTAAAGGTTGGGCCACCAAATATGAGGTGAAGAGTCCCACCATTTGTGTCCATTTATGTTATGATTTGAAATATTCTTTTGACTCAAAACATGAAAGCAAAGTCAGATTTTTGTTGAATATGTAATAAACAATGATGGGTGCAATGACTTGTGTCAGCTTTGAGTTATTTCAGAGACAACTGTGGGTTCTTCTTTTCTATATATTTTGGAGAAGTACCAACAAATTTGCCCCACATCTGTGGTTTGGTATCATCTGCAAACTCAACCTGCTTGCGATTTGTGTCGGAAACAATGAAATCTCAAGACTATCAAAACATCGTGGAGTGAAACGGCAGAAAGCTCAGTCTCAGTGGCAGGTCGTGGACCCTCCAGCAGGATAAGGAGCCAAAACACACAGCTGAAAGCACCAAGAATGGTGAAGGACAAAACATTGGACTGTAGTGAAGTGGCCTTCTAGGAGCCTTGATTCAAACATCTATGGACAGAACTGAAACATGCCATTTGGAGGAGACCCCCTTCAATCCTGACCTCAGCTGGAGCAGATTGCCCAGGACGAGTGGGCCAAACGACCTATGGACAGGTAGGTGCAGAAGTCTCATGGGGAGCTCCAGGAATCTCTTGTATGTCGTGACTGCAAACTGAAAAACTGCCCTTAACCTGAAAATTGCTCCAAGGGATGCAGTTGAATGGTGGACCCTGTGCTATGACCCTCAAAGATCATGTGAAAAGACAATTTCCCCTCAAGGATTAACAAAGTCTGCGGTGGACTGGCGCCCTGCCTGGGGTTTGTTTCCTGCCTTGCGCCCTGTGTTGGCTGGGATTGGCTCCAGCAGACCCCCGTGACCCTGTAGTTAGGACATAGCGGGTTGGATAATGGACGGATGGATGAATTAACAAAGTACATCAAAATCAATTATTTTTAGAGGTCACAGAGAATTTATGACAAAAAAAACAGAAACAAGAGGTTGAAAATGACCCATAATAAGCAGCATCATATCTACAGGACAAGGCCCAAACTACAGTGGTATAGAAAAGAAGTTTTGGACTCAGTTGAATGAACATGTCTCTGTTATTTAATCAGTTTTGCAGCCGGGAACAATTATACGGGTGACTTCCCCAAACCTTCTCAATGTCTTATGGTCATTTTTCTGACAATAGATAGATAGATAGATAGATAGATAGATAGATAGATAGATAGATAGATAGATAGATAGATAGATAGATAGATAGATAGATAGATAGATAAAGGCATCATATAATAGATAGATAGATATTAAAGGCACTATATAATAGATAGATAGATAGATAGATAGATAGATAGATAGATAGATAGATAGATAGATAGATAGATAGATAGATAGATAGATAGATATGAAAGGCACTATATAATAGATAGATAGATAGATAGATAGATAGATAGATAGATAGATAGATAGATAGATAGATAGATAGATAGATAGATAGATAGATAGATAAAGGCATTATATAATAGATAGATAGATATTAGAGGCACTATATAATAGATAGATAGATATGAAAGACACTATATAATAGATAGATAGATAGATAGATAGATAGATAGATAGATAGATAGATAGATAGATAGATAGATAGATAGATAGATAGATATGAAAGGCACTATATAATAGATAGATAGATAGATAGATAGATAGATAGATAGATAGATAGATAGATAGATAAAGGCATTATATAATAGATAGATAGATATTAAAGGCACTATATAATAGATAGATAGATAGATAGATAGATAGATAGATAGATAGATAGATAGATAGATAGATAGATAGATAGATAGATAGATAGATAGATAAAGGCATTATATAATAGATAGATAGATATTAAAGGCACTATATAATAGATAGATAGATAGATAGATAGATAGATAGATAGATAGATAGATAGATAGATAGATAGATAGATAGATAGATAGATAGATAGATAGATAGAGCCATAAAAGTATTTAGTCTCGATAATAAATGGACACCTAAAACTTAGGTCATTTGGTTTGTTGCTATGCACTCCATGTAGGGTTGGTTCCAGCTTTCACCGGATGCTGCTGGTAACACAAAACTGGATTAAGTGGGCATGATAAGGAATGAAGAGATTAAAGCCATGCATTGTCAAGTCAGGTGAAGTAAGGAAGTATGCACTGGTACAGCGCATTAGCACACCCACCACACGACGATTTCTGGTAAAATTACGGAATTCTGATTCTGTTGTGATTTCTTTCTATTTTTTTTTAATTTAAGCTCAATGATCAGTGTCCTAATTGATTTTAATTAAAACCTGAAAGTTCTGTCTGCATAGCTCAATTCTCTTACTTCTCTTGTTTGAAAACCTATATGTGGATGAGATCCATGATCACTGTCACACTGACTACTTTTATAATCTTCAAAAAGACACCATTTTGCAGTGATTAACAATAAGAATATGTCCCTACTAATAAAATATAAGATTTTAAGAGCTTGGTAGTTGGTAAAATGAATACAAGAATAAAATTGGAGTCTTGCATCATTGGCTTTTCACAAACCTTTTCCCCTTATTTAATTCTAATCAAATTTTACACAGAAAAACAAAGCACTTTAAGAATTCAATTGAGCAAATTCATTATAAAAAGGGGCATCTGATCAAATGATTTTATGCATTTTATGTGATGATTAAAAAAAAAAAAAAGCAAAGGATTTCTTGTGTCCACGGCTGCCTTTCTTTGCTTGAATCCAAACTCCTGGATATCTGTTTATGAAGTGTTACATGGGCAACAAGGGTTAGCTCCCCACAGACACACAGCTGTGAAGATTGTGAAAGCAATTCTCATAAGATTTAATAAGGAGCCAAGCCAGGTATGGATCTGAGAGAAAAAAAAAATTCTATTAAAGTTCAGAAGCCCCTTACACAGCAGCACCTTTCTATCCAGAAAAGATTCAAAATGTAGCTTGACAAGTAAGATTTTCTCTTAGGATAGATAGATAGATATGAAAGGCACTATATAATAGATAGATAGATAGATAGATAGATAGATAGATAGATAGATAGATAGATAGATAGATAGATAGATAGATAGATAGATATTGTGAAAGCCACTATATATCCATCTATTATATAGTGCCTTTCATATCTATCTATCTATCTATCTATCTATCTATCTATCTATCTATCTATCTATCTATCTATCTATCTATCTATCTATCTATCTATCTGATCCTGCCAATGTGTTAAGATTTGTGGACTTTTTAAAAAAGGTAAAAGTTTCCATAAACTATACTGAGACATGAATGCTGGAATACAGATGCAAAGCAGAGGAGATGGCACAGGGACAAAAGGCTGGGGTACCAGCTGGGTCACCCCATTCACTTTAAACAAACAAACAAACAAAAAAAAAAAAAGACAGCCGTCTGGGTCCAGAAACCAAAACAAACAAAAATGGCTTCTTTATAAACAATGGAGTATCATCGGAGCTCTGTCGTCCTCAGTAGTCAGTTTGGTAAGAGAGGCCACCTTCTTGGAGCTGCCCGGTTTTACTGGTGTTGGGGTTTACAGGGCGGGACCTTTGATAGGTGTGGTGGGCGGGGCTATAACATCCTCCCTCAGTAGCTTTTCAGACAAAGGGAAGATAGTTAGTATCAGTGCCCCCTGTCATCCCGGGGTGGAACTGCTTACCACTGCAGAACCCGGAAGGTGTTTGCCAGCCACGCATGAGTGACGGCACACACTACGTATAAAGTAAATTCAGACAGGACTAAAACTACTGCGTCCCACCAATAATGACTACTTTATTCCACTTCCTAATCCCACACGAATAGAGCATTAGAGACTATGGCCTGTTTACAAGCGTGATATTTTAAATGAAGTCTTCTCTAGTGTTATAAGGTGGCACATAGTAATATAGATTTTCTTGACGATGCCAGATCTATACCCAAACTTGACATATATAACATATTATCACGAATGCCCCCCAATGCACTCACTGGCTCATTCTTATTTCTAGTTTTGTTTGCTGAGTTAAACTCTGTTCAGTTGGGATTACTGTTACACCAGAAGCACTGGTACTCCATACTGGTATTTCCCTGTCCTTGCCTTACTGGATACCAGTAATTAATGTATGCATACCGGCAGGTACTGTCAGTTCAGATGATACTAAAACTCCTTAATTACAACACCAATATGTCAATCTGCACCTCTATGGGGTCTCCCCACACCCCCACTTGCATTTTGATATTAATGGGGCATATTAGCACACGTTTGGACCTCAGAGGGGATGTCCCATCTCCCTGTTAATCAGTGCGAACAACAAGGAGTACCAGCACTGGGTAAAGTAATTACGACCAGAGGCCCTCTGTAAATTTTAAACCCATTTGAATCACTCAAATGGCGGAGATTTCATGACGTGACGATTTGCATCAGATTTGCTCAACTTGCCGTTACGTTTTGTGGACTTTTTTGAAAATGGTAAAGGGTTCCATAAACTGTACAGATACATGAACGCTGGACACCCAGCCATGATGGTAACGCTAGCGTTCTCTTCTCCTTTCTCTACTTGCAGCACCAATAAAAACGGCAAGTGAGGACAGTTAGCCCCGCCCCTCCCGGTCTGCATAATATAAGAAGCCCGGCCGCCCAGAAGGAGGTGTCATTTGTGAACCAAGCAGGCCATCGGATGGAGCTTCAGTGACTGACCCTAACTTACGACGGCCAAAGAGACGGATTTCGCAAAGAGGGGGCTCTTTATTGAAGCCAAAGGGGGGTTTGATTCCTGATGACTTCATTAGTAAACTTGACAACCCAACAACAACTACATTTATTTTATCGCACGTTTTCATGCAAATGATGGAGCTCAAAGTGCTTTACAAGATGAAGGAAGAAAAAAGAAAAAAATATATAAAATACTAAGTAACAAAGAATAAATTAAGGTCCGATGGACAGGGTGACAAATTAAACAAAGGGCTGCAGAAAAAAACAAAATCTGCAGGGGTTCCAAGGCCACGAGACCACCCAGCCCACCCAGGCATTAGATAGATACAGTAGATAGATAATAATAATAATTCATTACATTTATATAGCGCTTTTCTCAGTACTCAAAGTGCTATCCACACAGGGAGGAACCGGGAAATAGATAGATAGACAGATACTTTATTAATCCCAAGGGGAAATTCATAATTGAATTTTTCTCTTATTATTTATCTCATTATTCTCTGCTTCCATGACCTGTCATTCCTTCCCATCAGCCATAATATATTTATTTACAATATATTTTCTAACATATTTAAACAACTAGAATGCAGTGATGCAAATGTTTAATTAGCATTTGTACAAGCGTAGCAGGGCAGAGAAGCCTTATGCCCTGGAGGCTAAGATTTATAAATTAAAATGTCGTTTGGTAATGATTTTTCTGTTTTTATCATTTCCTTTTTGCAACATTTGCCTTATATTTTGGCTAAACTGCAATGATCTCTAATAGACTAAAGCCTAATTAAGCATATCTTAATAAAAAGAGTGATTTTAGAAATGGAAACATGAGTGCAAGGTGTCTGCATGTGTTTTGCCAAAGTAATTAAGATAATGCAGTTGTGTCTATTTATTTGATCGTTAGACACAACAGGCCATTAAATCTATAAATACTGATAACGGTCTACTGTTTACGATCAACTTTATTTCAACTAATTTTGGAAACTTTACAGAATTTCTGCATTCATTTTTTTATAGTTATCACAATATTGTGTTTAATACTGGGATGGGCAGACTACAACAACAGCAACAATGACATTTATTTCTATAGCACATTTTCATACAAAGTGCTTTACAGGATGAAGAAAGAAAAAGAAAGAATATAAAAATTAGACAATACTAATTAACATAGAATAAAAGTAAGGCCCAATGGCCAGGGAGGACAAACAAAAAAATAATCCAGATGGTTGGAGAAAAAAAAAAAAAATCTGCAGGGGTTCCGAGACCACAAGACCTCCCAGCCTCCTCTAGGCATTCTACCTAACATCAATGACCTCAATCAGTCCTCACTGCATTCAGGGTTCACATGGAAAAACTTGATGATGATGATGATCATGTAGACCTCTGGCCTTCAATCCATCAATGTAAGGACATCACGGTGCTTTGATCAGGTGGAGGGGGCACAGATCACCACCACAGAAAACCAGAAAAAGAACAGCAGAGAAAGTAGGGGTTAGTAGGGATTGTGATGCCATGATAAAAATGATAATTCAATGCATATACAGAATATTAGTGTTACACTAAAATGAAGCTATGCGAAAGCTATGTTACAATAACGGGTTTTTAGCAGTTTCTTCAAGTGCTCCACCATATTAGCCTGGCGAATTTCTATCCGTAAGCTCGTATTCCAGATTTGAGGTGCATAACAGCAGAAGGCCGCCTCACCACTTTGTTTAAGTTTAGCTCTTGGAATTCTAAGCAGATCCTCATTTGAAGATCTAAGGTTACGATTTGGAGTGTAAGGTGAGAGGCATTCTGAAATGTAAGATTGGGCGAGATTATATAAGGCCTTGTAAACCATAGCAGTATTTTAAAGTTAATTCTAAATGTCACGGGTAACCAGTGTAGTGACGCTAGGACTGGTGTGATGTGCTCGGATTTTCTTTTCCTAGTTAAGATTTTGGCAGCTCCATTCTGCACTCGTTACAATCAATTGATGTCTTTTTTTGTGTGGTCCTGGGAGGAGTGCGTTACAGTAATCTAGTCGACTGAAAACAAAGGCGTGAACTCATTTCTCAGCATCTTCCAAAGTTATAAGAGATCTAACTTTTGCTCTATTCTTTAAGTGAAAAAATGCTGTCCTAATAATCTGATTAATATGTGATTTAAAATTAACGTCAGAGTCAATAACACTGCACAACAAAGTTTTTGCTTCTTGAATATTGTTGGGTGTTTCTTGGAGATTTTTGGGTGCTGATCACGAATATAACGTACCGTTTCAGTTTTGTCATGATTTTTCCTTATATTTGTATCCAAACATTTTTGCTCCCGTAAGTGACTTATCAACAACGGTTTGCGCAGCCTGGGCATCTCCAGCCGTGGAATCAGGGCAGGTTGAGAAGCTGTTCTGTGGAAGTTGACATCCTGGGCCAGTCTGAACGAGCTTGATGCTGTCTCAGCATGCTATAAAGGTGGCTTGCATACACTGATCCTGCTCATTTGGTTAATCTAGATAGGCAGTGTGTATGTAGAGTATCAGGATAGTAACATATAGTGTCTGTAGCTATATAACAGTAAGTAAGCTTGATGCTATAGACGTTTTGGTGTCTCGTCAATGTCGTAACAGCTGCGATACATTCTGCTATATCTGTGTGTGGTGAATATACACTTACGCCTCAGAGACGTTGGATGACTGCTCTTGTGAAGAAAGCTTATCATCTGTATTTCAGCTGGTGATCAAGACAAGGAATGGGTGCCTCACATTTGCTGTGCAACATGTGCTGTCAGTCTGAGAGTCTGGCTGAGAGGCCCTCGAAAGACGATGCCGTTTGCTGTTCCGATGATATGGCGAGAACAGACAGACCATGTGATGGACTGTTACTTCTGTTTGACTAATGTGTCTGGTTTCTCTGCCAAAAACAAGAAGTCAATTGAATCTCCTAATCTGCCTTCAGCAATGAGACCCGTGCCACATGACAACAGTCTTCCAATTCTGAAACCACCAGAGGATTGGACCTTAGATGAACCAGATGAAGAAACTGCAATGCAGGGTACTGACAGTGACATTGACCCGGATTATGAACCGTGCTCATCAGGCGATCCACATCTGATAACACAGTCCGAATTGAACGATTTGGTCAGAGATTTGGGTCTGTCAAAATAAAAAGCCAAGCTGCTGGGTTCGAGACTGGTAGGAATGGTGTTTGCTGTCACCAGGTACGAAAACTTCTGTGTTTCGAGGCCGACATCGTGATTGAACCAATTTTTTTGCACAAGTCGACAGTCTCTGTTTCTGTTGTGACATTGAAGGATTGTTCTCGGCCTTGGGTTGTGATCACAACCCAGAAGAGTGGCGTCTCTTCATTGATTTGTCAATGTTAAGCCTGAAAGCTGTTCTGCTACACAATGGCAGCGTTTATCCTTCAGTACCTGTTGGCTATGCAGCACACATGAAAGAAACGTATGGAACTGTGGCTGAAGCACGTCCAGTAGAGCAGGTACAACTGGAATATCTGTGGAGATCTTAAAGTCGTTGCTCTGTTACCAGGACTGCAGCTTGGCTATATAAAGTATTGTTGTTTAATCTGTGAGTGGGACAGCCGTGCCAAAGAGTCGTACTATTCTCGACAGAACTGGTCACTCCGTAAAAAGTTAGTTCCAGGACAGAAAAATATGGCACATGAATCGCTTGTCAACCCTGCAAAGATATTTTTGCCTCCTCTTCACATAAAACTGGGACTCATGAAGAATTTTGTGAAAGCACTGAACAAGGAAGGCGAAGGTTTTCGTTATTTAAGACAGATGTTCCCAAGAATAACTGACGGCAAGATCAAAGAGGGCATTTTTGTTGGCCCCCAGATCAGACATGTTATGAGTGACGAGCGGTTTGAAGATCTGTTAGTTGGACAGGAAAAAATTGCCTGGAAAGCCTTCAAAGACGTTAACAATTTTCTGGGCAATTACAGAGCCCCAAACTCCATTCAGCTGGTAGACAAACTTCTCAAAGCATACAAGACAATGAAGTGCAACATGTCACTCGAGATTCATTTCCTCCACTCACACTTGGACTTCTTCCCCGCAAATCTCGGTGCTGTCAGTGATGAACACGGTGAAAGGTTTCACCAGGACATTGCTACGATGGAGAGATGATACCAGGGCAACTGGAATCCGTCAATGCTTGCTGACTACTGTTGGACACTGCAACGTGATGCACCAGACATTGAATACAAAAGAAAATCGGGAGCAAAACACTTTTAATTCTGTTCAATTTAATAGCTTATGCAAAACATAAACGTGACTAAATACGTTATTGTCAGTAAACATATAAATGTCTGTTTCTCAGAGTTCCTACATGATGCAGTAAAACCCAAACTATATTTGTGCATAACCAGTAGGTACCTGTCACAATCAGCAAAAACTTTTCAGGAAGCAAGACATTTTAAAAAAATTGTTGTGCAGTGTAACAAGCAAATACAGCTTTGTGGAAAATGATTTGCATTAAGCTCAATCAATGGTACTGCTTCATTTACAAGTTTGAAGGGATTTGGCTCCAGCCCCCTTCACAGAGTTCGATTTTAAAGATGGAGGTAGAAAAGAGTGTTAGAGCCCCAGTTGCTTGTGCATCGGTCGAACACAGTGTAACTTAGGCCAAATCCGTCAAATCAATTTTGTTTACAGGCTGCACATTGTTCTTTATTTCTCTCCTCCTTGCCTATCTGAGCTCACTCTGATGCTAATTAGCCCCGATTGCCAATGGAACCTAAACACTCGTCAATTAGCCAGCCAATTAGGGCTGTTTTAAACACTCTAACAAGCCGCTGTCTGTGACAGTGTCTACACATGTCTAGTGCAATGTGTGGATTAAGCCGCCACTCTGTATGCTTTAATATTCAGATACCAAATGGGTTGTAATAAAGCAATTTACGCTGAGAAAATTTATAGGAATAGAATTCTTTTAATTGCTTGCTGACAATATATTTAATTTTACATTTAGTGATAAATTAAATGGGACAATATAATATCACACATGGAGGATGCAATTATCTATCTGCTCCATAAGGCTTATTCTCACCTGGACAAAGCTGGCCATATTGTGAGGAAGGTGCTACTTGATTTCTCCAGTGCCTTCAATGCCATCCAGCCATCCCTGTTAAGGGGTAAACTCAAAGATCTGTAGGAGGATGAGCCGGTGGTGTCCTGGATGATGGACTGTCTGTGGATTAGACCGCCATCTGTGAGAGTCAAGGACTGTGTGAGCAACACTGGAGCACCACATGAACAGGCTTGTCTGCTCTTCTCATCACTCTGCACACCTCAGACTAGAAATAAAACAGCAGGCCAGGTCACCTGCAGAACTTCTCAGATGATTCCACACTTATGGGGTGTATTGATAAGAGGGATGAGACAGAGAAGATAAGCCCGGGAAGAACTTTGATTCTTGGTGAAAGGAGAACTACAAGTCTCTTCACATCAGCAAAACCAAGGAACTGGTCATTTGATATGAAGGTGGTGCACTCCTACAAGTTCTTGGGGGTACACATCAATGACAGGTTGGACTGTTCCTTCAATGTGGGTAGTGACATCCTTCTTCTACAACTCTGTGATGGCAACTGTGGTGTGCTGGGCTGGTAACATCATTTCAAGAAAGGACCACTGAATCAATAAGCTAATTAAAAGGGCAGGATCAGTTAGGAGACACACTCTGGACCACCTGGAGGTCATAGCAAAAGAGAGACTGACGTAAAAAACTGAGTCGCCAATATGAACAATGCTACACATCTTCTCTCTGACACACCAACACTGAGGACTTTCAGCTAACGAAATTATTCAGCAGAAATGTGTCAAGAATTGTTGGGGTTCCTTTATACCAGAAGGAAATATGTTTGTATAGTGCATCATTGGGACTGGGATGATCAAATTGATGTTTTCTTTCTTACTCTTCAGTTATTTCTTCCTGTTGAATCATTCTGGTGTATAGAGCATTGAGAGGGTTTATTGATTTTTGCAATGTAAAATAGAATGAATTCATTCTTTATTGAGCTTCTGTGAAAAGCCAAACTTCTCTTGATGAAAAATAAGATCTATCTATCTATCTATCTATCTATCTATCTATCTATCTATCTATCTATCTATCTATCTATCTATCTATCTATCTATCTATCTATCTATCTATTGCGGCAGGACGCCTGGAAGGACCGGGAGATGGTTTATACGTTCCCCGGGCCATGAGGGGGGCAACCACCCTGGATAAAGAACGAATCACGGGGACAGAGCCAGGAGGCTCATACCCACTGGGGCCCGTGGCCGCCACCAGGTGGCATCCCGAGCGTCGTGGAGCCCAGGAAACCTATACTTCCGCCACACCTGCGCAGGTGGAAGCAGAACCTTTCGGGGTCACCCGGAGTGCTTCCAGGTGCTCGTGCAGCACTTCCGCCACACCAGAAAGTGCCGCCGGAAGGTCATCAACGAGCACGTCTGGGTGAACATAAAAGGGACCTCCTTCCTAAAGTCTGAGAGCTAGAGTCAGGAGTGGGAGCAGGACGAAGCTCCTGTGACAAGAGGAAAGACGGCCCACGGAGACTGAGGCAGGAGCTCATGAAGAGCGTGATTGGTGCTGGAGCACTGTGTGTTGTGTGGACTTTATTACTCAAAATAAATGTGTGTTTTATAAAGTGCTTGTGTCTGTCTGATGGTGTTCGGACCCGTTCTCTATCTATCTATCTATCTATCTATCTATCTATCTATCTATCTATCTATCTATCTATCTATCTATCTATCTATTGTGGAAAGCAGCCCGGACACAAACAGGCAGACACCGATGGATCAGTCATCAACACACGTTTATTCATTTTTCACTATTTACAATTACAACACACACAACCCAGTGCCCCTGCACCAAACACCCTCAAGCCCAGGCCTTTGCAATGCCTCTCTCTCTCTTCTGACCGCCTCCACTCCTCTCCACCGAGCTCTGTCCTCCTCCACCCGACTCCAGCTCCTGAGTGGTGGTTGCTGGTCCTTGTTATAGCCCACCTGGAAGTGCACCAGGTGCTTGATCACCTGCCTCTGATTGCACTTCCGGGCGGGGCTGTAGAGTTGTCCAGGCTGGCTCAGGGACCCAGATGGCCACCCCAGATCCCAACAGGGCTGCGGAGAACTCCATCTCCCATGAAGCGCTGCGGGAAACTGAGGCACCATCGTCAGCCAGTGAGGCTGCCACCAAGCGTCCTGGGGGAGCTACTGAGACACCCATAGTTGCTCCCCCGGAATATATGTAGAAGGGGCGTCCCGCCACTCTATCTGTCTATCTATCTATCTATAGATACATGTGTTCTTTTCCTGTCTTAGGGCTCTTTTTAATATCAAATTTAGCTCTATTCAAAAACTGTGGTATGTTGCACACAAACACTCCCCCCACCCCAAACCATGCCCATTATTTTGGAGTTGCTCCCCCTCACCTCCCCCCAAGTGGCTTAAACAGCCTTCAGTCTTCTTTTCATAAGACTTTGCAATGTGTCTGTGGGAATTTGCAACATTTCAGCCAAAAGAGCATTTGTGAGTTTAGGTCATGATGTGGGATGAGAAGATCTGGATCACAACTGGAAGTCCAATTCATCCCAAAGGTGTCCTGTAGGGTTGAGGTTAGGGCTCTGAGCAGGTCACTCGAGTTTGTTCATGTCGTTATGGACCTGGTTTTGTGTTCAGGGGTACGGGCTCACTGGAACAGCGAATGGCCTTTACAAACTGTTGACACAAAGTTGGAAGTGCATAATTGTCTACAATGTCTTCATATGCTGTAGCATCAACAGTACCCTTCACTGCAATTAAAGTGCCCTAGATAGATCTATCTATCTATTATATCATGCCTTTCACCTATCTATCTATCTATCTATCTATCTATCTATCTATCTATCTATCTATCTATCTATCTATCTATCTATCTATCTATCTATCTATCTATCTATCTGTAATTTCTCTGTTAGTCACCTACTGTTATGTTACAAGACATTAGCAGAAGCTTCTTTTAAACTTAATAAGGCTTGAAAGCATCAGTAAAGTGGTCATTTATCTCTATGCAGTGTGGCATCCTTTGGTGGTTTAAGTAGGTGATGATGTGACTCTCAGTATCGCACACTTCACTATGAGGCTTGTAAATCCTTAATTAATTCTTAATAAGACCAAATGAGGCTCTCATATCCACAAGTAATTGTGTCAGCCTATCAGACGCTCCACGCTGCACAGAGATGAAGAGCCATTTTGCTGATGCTTTGTGTGTTAAAGATTAAAAGGCGCTTTTGTGAAGGTCATATTGCATAAAACATTATGACTAGTAGATGCATCACAGGTAGTCTCTTCTAGTATGAAGTGTTACCAGGATAACATTTTGTAAAGAAGACTTGTGAAATTGCAGGGTGATGTGTTGTTTTCAAGGACACCACTTCAATGGACCAGATATCATTCATCCACAACTGCTTAAGGAAGTCGGTGAGTACAAATATAAATCCTTGGCAGATATTTTTTGAAAAATCTCTGCATGCTGGGGAAATTCATAAAGACTGGAGGCTAGAAGATATTATCCCGTTCAGAGAACAGGCACAGTGTTTGCAATGTCTGCGGTGTGCACTTTTAATCACGGTGTCTAAATTGTTTAATTTGTAATTTTGATCTGTGGAGCAGAGGGGAAGAAATCAATGAGAAATGTGTCTTTGTCCCAAACATTATGGAGGGCATCATAAGAGGAGAAGGCTCCCAGTGTAATGAAGTCATCAGTGGAGTCCCTCCGGGGTCTGTCCTTGGCCGTTACTTTTCCTGATTTATATTAATGACATTGATTCTGGTGTAGTTAGTAAACTTGTAAAATTCACAGGTGACACTGAAATTGGGGGCATAGCAGACACTGAGGAGAAAGTAAAATGAGTTCAGAGAGGAATTGATCTTGGAAAATGGAGTTCAATGTAACGTGCTACATATGGGCAAAAAATAAAAATCAACAAGAAAACATCATTAATAAATACAAGATAAGAGACACTGAGTGACAGGATGTGACCTCTGAAAAGCATTTAGAGGTTCATGGTGACACACAATTTTTATCATCTGACCAATGTTCTGAAGTGATTAAAAAGGCAAATAAAATGTTAAGTTATATTGAAAAAAGAGTGGCATACAAATCACCACCTGATAGCTCATGTGGGTTGAGCGTAATGACGCAATAATGGCTGCCGTCACGTCATCCAAGTGGGTGCTGCACATTAGTGGAGGCTCAAGTGGCTCCCCACTCACTATGAACAGCACTTTGAGAAAAGCACTATATAAAGGTAAAAAATTATTATTATTATTATTATTATTATTATTATTAAGGATTACAAGAAAGACATAGCAGCACTTGAAGCTGTGCAGAGGAGAGCAACCAGGAGCATCCTGGGACTTTAGGACAAAAGTGTCTTGAGCATGGGAAAGGGCGCTATATAATGTAAATAAAATGTATATTATTATTATTATTATTATTATTGCTAACAGGAGCATCCCAGGACTTCAGGACAAAAGTGTCTTGAGCATGGGAAAGGGCGCTATATAATGTAAATAAAATGTGTATTATTATTATTATTATTATTGCAACCAGGAGCATCCCAGGACTTCAGGACAAAAGTGCCTTGACCTTGGGAAAGGGCACTATATCATGTAAATAAAATGTATATTATTATTATTACTATTATTATTATTATTATTATTAAGGGTTACAAGAAAGACATAGCAGCACTTGAAGCTGTGCAGAGGAGAGCAACCAGGAGCAACCTGGGACTTTAGGACAATAATGCCTTGAGCATGGGAAAGGGCGCTATATAATGTAAATAAAATGTGTAATATTATTATTATTATTATTATTGCAACCAGGAACATCCCAGGACTTAAGGACAAAAGTGCCTTGAGCATGGGAAAGGGAATTATATAATGTAAATAATATTATTATTATTTTTATTATTATTACTATTATTATTATTTCCTCCTCTGATGGACTCAGAATTAAACCTCCCTTCAAGCAGAAGAGCCCCGTGAGGACCTAATCCAGGTCTTCAGAATTATCAAAGGTCTTGATAAAGGAGATCCAGCAGAATTCTTTTAACTGAAGGGTGCATCACGTACTTGAGGACGCTGTAAGGAAAAAATAAGAGGACAAAGATTTTGGGGAATCTGCTACACACGGCAAAGCCATGTAGATGAAGCAGAAACCTTGACAACCTTTTAAGATGGATCAGGATGAGACATGGAGACGGCTTCGCTATTAGTTAAACACACAAGCTTGGGGGCTTCATTGATCTCCTCTCGTTTGTCAGATTTCTCACGTTCGTTGTAAATAAAGGGTGATCCGTCTGATCCTAGTAACTTTAGACTGCTAAGCTTAACACTAGAATCCCTGAAGCCTACGAAAAAACTTGTAATCCTGGGCCACCTTAAATTCCTTCACACCTCTACAGTAGTGTCTTTTGTGTTGTAAATGTGTTGATCAGCACAAGCAGCAAGCAGCCTGCTATGACACCAAGATCTCCGCAGCTCAAGTCGGGCTAAAAGTTCTCAGAGCTCAAGTCTCTTCATTTGGGTGTGAGATGTCTGGAGTTGTAGAGGCTAAATAATATATTGTAATTTGGAACACATGCATTTCATGTGTGTTTCGTGTCTACAATGATCTGTGTAAATGTAGGGTGACAAGAAAAGCGAGAAATGCTAGAAATGTTGGACACATAACTAAAACAGAAACTTTTTTCATGTTATAGTACTAATGACAAAATTTTGACATGAAGTGTATAAAGTTTGAAGACTGGAGTCCAAATATCAAATAAACACTTTCACAAAAGGTACACGTATAACAAAACAAGTGTGCTTTTGTTCAGGAATATAAACAAAGAAAAAGAAATCGGGTTAGGGTACGAGGCAGACACGGCCTCTTGGGTGGTGCAGAGGTAAAAACTGCAGACTCATAATCAAGAGGTTGCAGGCTCAATTCCGGGTGCTTCCTACATTTACTGTTTTGAGTAGAGAGTTGCTCTTATTGTTACTATTGTATAATAAAAGCATACATTTGATTTATTTGAGTCTGTAATAGCCAGTGTAAATTTATGGTACTCATAAAGGTTAGCATTTTTTTTTTATTAAGTTTTATTTTCTCAGTCATGTTCACGCTCCCCCCGATCTGCTGTTTTCAACTAAGGACATACTATAACAGAGGTGATGAGGATGAGGGTGGAGTGGTGGCTCTGAGGCTAGGGATTGGCAGTGGCAATCGGAAGGTTGCTGGTTCGAATCCCGTAAATGCCAAAAGGGACTCTGCTCTGTTGGGCCCTTAAGCAAGGCCTTTAACCTGCAATTGCTAAGCGCTTTGAGTAGTGAGAAAAGCGCTATATAAATGCAAAAAATTATTAAAAAATTATTATTATTATTACATCGGATAAAGAGAACAGAAGCCCTCCCCACAAGAAACGTCCATTCACACATAAGAACAACGCAGCTGCACCAGGCGTAAAGACGAAAGATGGCACCGTTTGGATGCAGCAACAAGTCGGGTGTCATCCTGCCAGTCAGTCTGCCCCACACGCATGTCCTTCAATGAAACAATCGGGCCTACAGAGCTCTCAAGGAATCATGCAAAGTTCTGTTTGTGGTTATGTTTTGTGATGGTCTTTATATGACAAACATTTATATGTTACGTATATAAAAGCCAGATCGAATGTTATATATTGTAATAGAGAATAAACTAAGTCCAAAAAATAAAAAGAGTTGGGGAATTGCCCCGTATAATGTCCAGCGGACGTTATGAAAATAATAATGCAAAACGATCAAAAACCAGAGCATTTGACAAATTACAGTTGAAAGATGGCGATATTTATACAGAAAATGGTGGTTGGATGTGATGTGGCAGGAAATAACATCAAGGACTGTTGGACGGAAGTGACGTCATCGAGAAGGAACCGGAAGTGATGTCATCAGAGGAAGACGGAAGTGATGTCATCATAAGAAGCCGGAAAAGTGCCATCATTGTTGGGAGGGCAGAAGTGACAACAACAACAACAACATTTATTTCTATAGCACATTTTCATACAAGTAATGTAGCTCAAAGTGCTTTACATGATGAAAAAAAGACAAAGTAAAATAAGACAACACTAATTAACATAGAATAAAAGTAAGGTCCAATGGCCAGGGAGGACAGAAAAAACAAAAAAAACTCCAGATGGCTGGAGAAAAAAAATAAAATCTGCAGGGGTACCAGACCATGAGACCACCCAGCCCCCTCTGGGCATTCTACCTAACATAAATGAAATAGTCCTCTTTGTATTTTAGGGTTCTCATGGAAGGACTTGACATAACAGTTATACAGTTTAAATAAAAGGCAAGCCATGTTTCCTTCTGTTACTTGTGAATATCTATATGGAAATTAACACTTCTTACTGATGTCATCATCAGGAGCCAGATAGCCGAAAGTGATGTTGGGCGGCCATTTTGAGAATCCGGAAGTGGTGCAGGTGAGTAAATGGGATCGTTATTTCTCTTGTTTGGTTCTGATGAGAGGCGTTAGTACCATAAATCAACCCTTCATGTCGTGATGTTTCACTCACCTCATGGCTTGTTGACTGCCTCCTAAGCACACGTGTGTGACAATACCTATATTTATTTATGTATCTTCCTAAAGCGTAAAGTCACAAGTAGACTGCAGAGCTTCCTATGTTTGATCGACATGGGTATGCGGGCAAAGTACACATGCAATGCCACTTCTTATTCACGAAAAGATCCTAGTCGTCCCACGGGAGAAAGGTCATAAAGCTTATGGAGCCATTTCTAGACAAAGGCACAACTGTAACAACAGTTGCGTACAGAGAGACGGGAGCTTCCACGTGCAGCTAAAGTCATTTGCGTACTGAAGTGGCATTGCATGTGTATTTTGTCAGCATGCCGATCAAACACAGGAAGCTCTGCAGTCTACTTGTGACTTTACGCTATAGGAAGAAAATTAAATAAATCAAGGTAAACAGGTAAATAACATTCAACACTTGCTGACCCCTGTCCACTACCAAAAGGGCTTACAATGGGCACATAGGCATCAGAACTGGACCATCAAGCAATGAAAGAAGGTGGCCTGGTCTGATGAATCACATTTTCTTTTAGATCCTGTAGTTGGCTGGGTAGGTGCGTGTCATTTGCCTGGGGAAGAGATGGTAGCAGGATGCACTATGGGAAAAAGACAAGCCAGCAGAGTCAGTGTGATGCCCTGGGACAGTGTTCTTCTAGGAAGCGCTTGGGTATTCATGTGGATGTTACTTTGACACATACCAGCTACGTAACGATTGTTGCAAGCCACATGCCACCCTTCAAGGCAACTGTATTCCTTGATGGCAGTGGCCTCTCTCAGCAGGATAACGCGCCCTGCCACACAGCAAAAAATGTTCATGTGTGAAAGAGTTCAAGGTGTTGACTTGACCTGCAAATTCCCCGGATTTCCATCTGATCGAGCGTCTGTGGGATGTGTGGGACAAACAAGCCCAGATCCGTAGAGGCCTCACCTTGCAGCTTACTCGACTTATAGGATTTGCTGCCATCGTCTTGGTGCCACAGGACCCCTTCAGAGCTCTTGTGGGGTCCAAGCCTCGACGGGGGCCTACACACTATTAGGCAGGAGCTTTTAATTTTGTAGCTGATCGGTGTATATGTAGAATAATCAATCATGTTAGAAATAAAGACTTTGTTTTGTATTATAATAAATCAATTGCCCGCATAAAGTGCTTGTGAACTCTTATTTCATATCTGACTGTTTCATAATATCAAAGTGCTTGCATTATATTTTATGATAAACATTGTATTTCTGAACTTTCCCTACTAGCAAAAAAAAACTCTTTTGATTTCCCAATGACATTTATCTGAAGGGCAAATTTTTGAAAGGCATTTTATACAAGCCTCCCCCCTTATTTCATTTCAGAACAGCTCATGTCATAATGACAACGCCGCATGTCAATCAACAAGAGGAGGTTTAGGACAAACTCAGGGATTTTTTTTCATTTTATTTTATTTAATATTTTTTTTCAATTCCTTCCTTGGGGGTTAACGTTGCTACGGAAGCATATTAGGGCCACGGAGAAGAAAAAAAATACGGGCACAGCGAAGTAAAAATAAATATGTCGACATGTTGACTTTATTCTCGACATTTCCACTTTATTCTCGACATTTCTACTTTATTCTTGCCGTTTATTTCAAGATTAAAGTCGACATGTTCATTTTATTCTCAACATTTTCACTTTATTCTTGCCATTTATTTCAAGATAAAAGTTGACATGTTGACTTTATTCTCGACATTTCTACTTTATTCTCGTCATTTATTTCGAGATTAAAGTTGACATGTTGATTTTATTTTCGACATTTCCACTTTATTCTTGACATTTCTACATTATTCTCGCTGTTTATTTCAAGATAAAAGTTGACATGTTGACTTTATTTTCGACATTTCTACTTTATTCTCGCCATTTATTTTGAGATTAAAGGTGACATGTTGATTTTATTTTTGACATTTCTACTTTATTCTCGTCGTTTACTTCAAGATTAAAGTCGAGATGTTGACTTTATTCTTGACATTTCCACTTTATTCTCGACATTTGTACTTTATTCTCGCCATTTATGTCAAGATTAAAGGTGACATGTTGACTTTATTCTCGACATTTGTACTTTATTCTCGCCATTTATTTCAAGATTAAAGTTGACATGTTGACTTTATTCTCGACATTTCCACTTTATTCTCGACATTTCTACTTTATTCTTGTTGTTTATTTCAAGATTAAAGTCGACATGTTGATTTTATTCTTGACATTTCTACTTTATTCTCGCCGTTTATGTCGAGATTAAAGGTGACATGTTGACTTTATTCTCGACATTTCCACTTTATTCTCGACATTTCTACTTTATTCTCGACGTTTATTTCAAGATTAAAGTCAACATGTTGACTTTATTCTCGACATTTCTACTTTATTCTTGACGTTTATTTCAAGATTAAAGTCAACATGTTGACTTTATTCTCGACATTTCTACTTTATTCTCGCCATTTATTTTGAGATTAAAGGTGACATGTTGATTTTATTTTTGACATTTCTACTTTATTCTCACCGTTTACTTCAAGATTAAAGTCGAGATGTTGACTTTATTCTTGACATTTCCACTTTATTCTTGACATTTCTACTTTATTCTCGCCATTTATGTCAAGATTAAAGGTGACATGTTGACTTTATTCTCGACATTTGTACTTTATTCTCGCCATTTATTTCAAGATTAAAGTCGACATGTTGACTTTATTCTTGACATTTCCACTTTATTCTAGACATTTCTACATTATTCTTGACATTTCTACATTATTCTCGCCGTTTATTTCGAGATATAAGTTGACATGTTGACTTTATTCTCGACATTTCTACTTTATTCTCGCCATTTATTTTGAGATTAAAGGTGACATGTTGATTTTATTCTCGACATTTCTACTTTATTCTCGCCATTTATTTCAAGATTAAAGTCGACATGTTGACTTTATTCTCGACATTTCCACTTTATTCTCGACATTTCTACTTTATTCTTGTTGTTTATTTCAAGATTAAAGTCGACATGTTGATTTTATTCTTGACATTTTTACTTTATTCTCGCCGTTTATTTTGAGATTAAAGTTGACTTGTTGACTTTATTCTCGACATTTCCACTTTATTCTTGACATTTTTACTTTATTCTTGCCGTTTATTTTGAGATTAAAGTTGACATGTTGACTTTATTCTCGACATTTCCACTTTATTCTCGACATTTTTACTTTATTCTTGTTGTTTATTTCAAGATTAAAGTTGACATGTTGATTTTATTCTTGACATTTCTACTTTATTCTCACCGTTTATGTCGAGATTAAAGGTGACATGTTGACTTTATTCTTGACATTTCCACTTTATTCTTGATATTTCTGCTTTATTCTCGCCGTTTATTTCGAGATTAAAGTCGACATGTTGACTTTATTCACGACATATACTTATTTTTCTTCACTGTGGCCCTAATATGCTTCCGTACGTTGCTGCCTCACATTTACAAAAGACCGAAATGAAATTCTCTGCATGTGATATAACAACTTAGAAGGAATGGCCAGTTTTAAAATAAATTGTCGAAATCACTGCTTAAGGAGGGGGGGTGTGGTAGTGCGGCTGGAGCGATTCTCAATTAAGTTCAGAGGTGAGGAATCGTTCGTATCTGTAATTGGTGTCAGAAGCTGCTAATCGGTGCACCTGTGCCACGTCACCATTATAAATAGGAGAAGCATGAGTGCAGAAGGGAGAGAAAGAAAACAGAGAACGGAGGTTAAGAGTGGGAGAGAGAGAGAGAGAGAGAGGGGGAAGGAAGAGCAGGCTCGCTGATCAATGCAGGGAGCTGGGAAGAGAGCCCCTCTGGCAGAGTGTTAGGCCGACACTCCGTAGGGGCAGCAGGAAGCAGTTGCTCCAGCTGAGCGATCTTAGGAGCTGGAGGGACATAAGTCCGCGGAAGGCAGTAGGGATCAGGGAGGCTTGGGAGAATGAGCGCCTTGGTCACTGGAGAACCCGAGTCTTGGTCTGGCGTGACGTTTGTATGTAGCCAGGTGATGGAAGGTGACCAGACCAGCAGAGGGAAAGTCAGCTGCACCTGCAGGTAGTGTGACTCACCTGTTGGACGTCTCGTATGGGAGAAGCAGGGAGAAGCGTGTTAAAGAAGAAAGCATCTGGTTTTTAAAGAAGAGACTGCTTTCCATCAATGTTTGTAACCTCGTTTTAAAGGAATTATTTACCATACATACTTGCGAATAAGACCTGAAAAATCGATCATAAAATCAGACCCTGACTTGTACACCGTTTAAAAAATGCGGCACTTAATTTTTAAAATTTTTTTAAGTTCTTCTTGCCTCCTCCAATCTCGCACCAGTTTCTCAGACACATTGAATTTTGTTGCAGCAGCGCAGTTACCAATTTTTTTTGTTACTTCGATGACTTTTAATTTAAAACCAGTTTCATATTTTCTTCTAATCGAACGCTCCATCGTAGATAAGGGATACTCTTACAATAAAGGTGAATGAGGGTGTCAGATACAAAATAAACCAAAACAGTGCAAACGTCGCTTTGGAATAGTTTAGGTATTACTGTGTGGTGACGTAGGCACAATACATAGAAAAAAAGGCCGTGTGCTCAGTGGTGACTCTCTCAGCTGGGAGTTAGCAGATCATAATCTCTGGACCAATAATGTGAGTTTTCCACATTCAACTCATAGAACCGACATTATAAAATACCAGAAATTATATGGTAAAATCAGTATTTGAAATTCAACCTCCACTTTTTACAACAGTTTTAAGGATTATTTATTTATTGAAACATTTGTGGAACACTGCACTTTGGACACTGAGTTGTCTGGATTTTGGAATAAAAGCACTGTTTGCACTTTGCACCTTCCCCTTGCTTCTTTTGGTTAATCTCATTGTCCAGCTCATCTGGTTACATCACCGGTGGTGTCGGGTACAAGAGGCTCCCAAAAGAGATGCCGTCATTTCCGGTCCCTGCATCATGAAGTCTCTTCCTTTGTTTTTGACTTTCTCTTTTAAAAGTTTAATCACATCCGTTGTCAACTGGCCAGTTAATGAATGGACAGATGTTGTTGGTTTCCATTTATGTTTAACCAGTTTCTACCTGGTACTCTGTGTGTTTTAACAAAACTACATTTATATGTGTATCAGCTCTGGATTTAGAAATTAGTATTATCAATACTTGTATTTTGTGTGAGAATTGTTCGCAGCACTCCGTGTCTGCCCTCAGTGAAGAGCTATGCAAAAAATAAGTTGTATTGAATTGTATCACGGCTAAGAAAGCAATTCTCCAAATTGATAACCGATACCTTCATTTGGCCTCTTCTTCATTGTTTAATTTGTGTTTAAAGAGGTTTCTAGCTGATGTATAAACTCTTTATATTAGATTAGACTGGGCTGAATTAGATGAGATACATTTTATTACTGCCGTGGGGAAATTCAGAATCATATATATGTAGAAACATAAAAAAATAAGGATACAGACTCACGGGACAGAAAATTCAGTCAATTAAATTTTATAGATAGATAGTTAGATAGATATGAAAGGCACTATATAATGATAGATAGATAGATATGAAAGGCACTATATAATGATAGATAGACAGACAGACAGATAGATAGATATGAAAGGCACTATATAATGATAGATAGATAGATAGATATGAAAGGCACTATATAATGATAGATAGATAGACACACAGATAGATATGAAAGGCACTATATAATGATAGATAGATAGATAGATATGAAAGGCACTATATAATGATAGACAGACAGACAGATAGATAGATAGATATGAAAGGCACTATATAATGATAGATAGATAGACACACAGACACACAGACAGACAGACAGACAGACAGACAGACAGATAGATAGATAGATAGATAGATAGATAGATAGATAGATAGATATGAAAGGCACTATATAATGATAGACAGACAGACAGATAGATAGATAGATAGATATGAAAGGCACTATATAATGATAGATAGACAGACAGACAGATAGATATGAAAGGCACTATATAATGATAGATAGATAGATATTTTAGTGTAGATCACATAGACCGATAGACAAATAGACATATAGATAGATAGATAGATAGATATGAAAGGCACTATAGATAGTGTGGGGAACAGCCCGGACACAGACAAGTAGACATCATTTTGTACCCAACACATGTTTACTTATACTAATATATACAATATTAAATGCCACACAACCCCAAAACTCCCCCAAAGTCCAGGCCAAACCACACAATGCCAATCTTCTTCAGGCCACCTCCTGTCTCTCCTCCAAGACCTCATCCAACTTCCACCCGATTCCAGCCATCTTGCGGAGGGAGGCGGCCCCTTTTATGAGCACCCGGATGTGCTCCAGGTGTGTCCCGGCAATCTCCCACCGACACTACCCAGTGCGGCAGAAGTGCTGGCTGAGTACCCGGAAGCACTCCGGGTGTCCCCACTCGTCTTCCCCCCAGCACTTCCTGGTGTGGAGGAAGTGCTGGGGTCTTGGGTTATCCAGGCATGGGGGCGCCCCCTGGCGGTGACCACAGGCCCCTACAGGGTTGAGCTTCCCAGCTCTGTACCCGTGGCCCCCAAAGGAACCAGGGCGGTCGCCTCCTCGTGGTCTGGAGGAGGCGTAAGCCCTCCTCTGGTCTTCTTGGGTGTCCCAGCTGGGTGCCACCCCCAGCCGCGTGCCACAATAGATAGATAGACATGAAAGGCACTATATAATGATAAATTTGAAAGGCACTATATAATGATAGATAGATAGATAGATAGCACAGTGATGGTACTACTGCCTTGTAGTGTGAGGTCCAGGGTTGATGTCCCAAGTCCTCTCCCTGAATGGAGTTTGTATTTTCTCCCCCTGTCTCCATGGATTTCCCTCCGGATGCTTCAGTTTTCTCCCACAATCCAAAGACTTTTGTCCCAGATGAGTCCCCAGATGAGTAAATCCACTTCATGAGTACAACATGTGAAAGCATTGAATTGCCTGATAGCAGTGGGCAGAAAAGACCACAAGAGACACTTCTTAGCACACCGTGGTGGAATAAGCCTGTGGCTCAGAGAGTGCCTCTTAGAGGGGATGGAGGGGATTTTGCACAATGCCATCACCGTCCTTTTTTACCACAGCAGCCTCCATTGTGTGTGGGGTTCGCTCTGTGATGCTGCAGGCTTTCCTGATAAATTTGTTCAAGCATTACATGTCTGATTGTCCTTCCTTGTTACGCACCATAACATGTTTTTAAAAGTATTTTGAGGAATTCGCCACATGGGCTTAATTCGGCAGTCCCAGACCCCCCATGACGTCTCTATTTTGTACCTCGTGTATTACACCGCTGTAACTGAATTAATAGGTGTCACACATGTGCGCCTTGAGGACAGCTTAAAGTCTTTGGTGGTGGCAATTCCTCCCCAGTCCACAGGTTGTATTAGGTTGTATTCTAACGCCTCTTCTCTTCCTTTGTCTAAAGACCACATTTTTGGCAACTCACCATCTCTGACATCACTTCCAATGTCCGTCCACCTGGCCCTGCCTCAGGATGTGTCACCATCTTGGATAGTCTGATCTGAGACTTACGTCTTAGGTGACGTTTCTTTTTCTGCTAAGCTTCAATTGCATTTTGCCTTTACAATATACAGGGTGGCGGTGTCACCTCAAATCTTTATCTTTGTTTTGTCCTCTTTTACAAAAGAAAATGACAAGGAAAACAGGAAAGGGATGCACTAATAGGACAATTAAGAAAGAGAGCAACATATTTAAAGTTGTGGCAAAAATGCAAAAATATCTTAGTTTGTGGTAAACATAAATCTCAAACTGCTGAACTTTTATCAAATCGGAAGAACAGGAGAGAAAATAACGACTTGCTTAATTATAGAATGAAATCAATGAGAGGATACGTGACTCGCTGATAAGTAAAAATATGCATGCACTGGGGGGTTGAGCTGGAAGATGGCCGCCCCGAAGCCTCAAGTGAATTAAGTGTGTGCTTCTGCTTTAAGCCCCTTTGAGCTGCATGATATTCTTCTTGTAACCAAAAGGCAGACTCTTCCTCTTCATTTGCGCTGCGTTAGGATTTCTATCAGTAATCCTGATCATGTCCCACCTGTTGAAAATGTGGATCTCTCTCAGATACTGCAAGACTGCAGCATGACATGAATCTGAAACCAGACTTTGTCCAGCAACAACAAATAATTTATTTATTCAATTGGAGATCGGTAAGCTGCACGAGGGATACCAACTCACAGAGTCATCGTTAAATTAGTTATCAGTTTATACCCTCCTGCGTTTCACATTAAATAAAAAAAGTGAATACAATGGACTGATACGTCCTCCATCCATCCATTTTCCAACCCGCTGAATCCGAACACAGGGTCACGGGGGTCCGCTGGAGCTAATCCCAGCCAACACAGGGCACAAGGCAGGAACCAATCCCGGGCAGGGTGCCAACCCACCGCAGGACACACACCCACACACCAAGCACACACTAGGGACAATTTAGAATCGCCAATGCACCTAACCTGCATGTCTTTGGATTGTGGGAGGAAACCCACGCAGACACGGGGAGAACATGCAAACTCCACGCAGGGAGGACCTGGGAAGTGAACCCGGGTCTCCTAACTGTGAGGCAGCAGCGCTATGATACGTCCTTCATTTTCTTTTTTTTCCTGCTCAATAGGACACTGTTTATGACAAATATTTTGGTAGAATACATTGGCAGGTAAGATGACTTCTTTTTGTTTAATTATATACAGTGCCCTCCACTGTTATTGGCACCCCTTGAAAGGTTAGAAAAAAAAATCGCTGTTTGCTGAAGACGCGCCATCTTGCACTGAAAAAATGAGAAACATCTGACTTTCAATTGAGACGAGTTCATTCAAAGAAAAACAAAGCCCTCGTCAAGAAATAAATATTTTTAACAAAAACACACGTGCCGTAATTGTTGGAACCCCTGCATTTAATACTTTGTACAACCCCCCTTTGCCAATAAAACAGCACAAAGTCTTCTCTTGTAACCTTTTATAAGATTGGTCTCAGATGCCATGCTCTGTATTGTCCATTCTCCTTTCCATAATCTCTCCAGGGTCCTCGGCCTTCTCCTGTGTCCTCTCCTCTTCAGCTCACTCCACCGGTTTTCAATAAGGTTCAGGTCAGGGGACTGAGATGGCCATGGCAGAACTTTGATTTCTTGTGGTCAGTTAACCATTGCAGGGTTGATTTGGATGTCTGTTGCGGATCATTATCCTGCTGGAAGATCAAGTGACCACCCAGTTTTAGCTTCCTTGTATTTATGGATGACAGAACTGAACACTCTTCATAGGAACCTGGCTTAACGTTCTACAGTACATACCGGTCCAGTTCCTAGCCTGGGTGAGATTTGCACAGAGTTTACATGTTCTCTGCTGCTCACCGTTGTTTTTATCAATCAGAGTGATGACCCTTGTGTTATTGTGGAAGGTTTTGGGGTGACCATGTTCTAAAATATAGATTCAACAAAGGTTGTATATGCGGTGGTGTTTGCGTTCGCGTTCAGGCGGTGGTTGTATTGTGACGTGAAGTTTAGTTTACAGGTCGTGTTGTGTTATTTGGGCACCACCTACAGTCTCTGGAAAGCCGCTGGGTTTGACTCGGGGGCGCTGAGGCATAGTGCAGGTGTGCTTTCGGTGCTTCTTCCTTGCAACCCCTGGTGTTGGGAAATGACAAAGAGCGTGATGTATGAATGAGATATAGAATAGTGTGAAGGTATAGATGATGCATATAGAAAGCAAACAATAAAGTGTGTGGCACAGTGTAAAGGTTTATTGGAAAATTTCTTTGTACACGCCGTTTAAGTGTAAAAGGTAATTCCAGGTCAGAACTTGTAAGGTCAATGAAGATGGTCATTGTCGTGATCAGAGTCAACTTTGTCAGAGCTTAGAAAGAGTTGTGTCTCTCCAGGAAGTAATGCAATGACTTGGGTATTTATGTTTTACACATTAATATTTTTTGGACATAATATAGTGCGTTGTGCTAAAAGGGGCATTTGGTCCAATGAGATTGCTGTTCCAAATATCTCTGTAACTAAGTCGTCGCAGATAAAGGCTTGAGGAATTGTAATAATATCTGGGTGAAGTCTATCTGTATTGGTGAGTGTACCATCTCCCAGTTGTAATAACCAATTATTATGATCTGGATCTGGACATCGCATGTTTTGTACTAACTGTATCTTTTGAAAGCAATGCCAATTGTCTGCGTTTTTTAAGGTGCACTGAACAATAGGTGAGCGCATGGCATGTGGAACAATAGCTAAGCACTGTCTAAAATCTCCTCCTAATAAAAGTACCTTTCATCGAAAGGGAATATTATTATTCATCAACGTTTGTAGAAGTTTATGAATGGTGTTGAGTAAGTGACTGGATGCCACTGTACATTCATCAATAATTAACAGTTTTGCAAGACGGATGTCACGTGCAGTGCTACTGTTCATGTTCATAGTGGATACCGATTTGTAGGATCTAATGCAGTTCATAAAGTTTTTACTTTCCGGTACATCATTAGTTATAAGCTTCTGTAGATATTCAGGATATGAATGTAAAGGAGGCAGTCTAATTTGACCCTTTTGACAACAACGTGTAAATTTATTACTTGCATTGCCAGTTGTTTCTTCAGGGAAGTTAAGTGAATGACAATGATTGCAAATGACATTCATTAATCCCAATGAATTTTCCTGAATAGTGGACTCATTATTGAACGCGTTGTCAGCTAACTGGCGCAAGCGTTTAGCAGGTGTCTGGCGTTGATGTCCGTGACCAGTATGTTTTGCTTGTGCCGTTTGAGAGGCGCGTCGTTGCATGTCCAGTATTTGGGACGTGTTGTTTTGGAGCTGTAATAGATTTGCCTGTGCTGTGTGAGAAGCCCGTTGTAGTTTACGGCGTGCATTGTTTGTATTGAGCCTTGCCCGTTTTTGTATGTAGGTCAGTTGAGCTTTCTCTTTTTGGAGCCTTGCCTGCTTGTTTTCCGGCATTCCAGATGCGCGGTGTAGACGTCTGCGTTTATTTATTTTGTCCCTTCGGTGTCGTTTCTGTATGTCTGAGACGGGAGGTGTTTCGTTTTGAACCTGTGCCTGTATCGATGCAGCACTGTGAGACGTGCGCTGCATGCGTCTACGTTCATTTTGTACCCGTGATCGTGAATTCATGACTTGTTTGTTCTTCAGCGTTAGAAATATGGATAAGTAATAAGGAGGATCGCACTCACTGTTAATATGGAGCCTTTTCTGCGGTTGAACGGTTAATAGTGCCTCATTGTAATGAGATCCACCTATGCTGCATAGTGTGAATTGTGTTTGGTCCCGTTATCCGAGCCGTATCGTTTTGTACCCGTGATCGTGAATTCATGACTTGTTTGTTCTTCAGCGTGAGAAATATGGATAAGTAATAAGGAGGATTGCACTCACTGTTAATATGGAGCCTTTTCTGCGGCTGAACGGTTAGTAGTGCCACATTGTAATGAGATCCACCTATGCTGCATAGTGTGAACGTGTTGAGATGACGTATGTTTAATAAGGACGGTTCATTTAGAAATGGGGCTTTGTGTGTCATTTGTTATTTATGTTAGTGTGGTCGTGGGTCTGAATCGTCGTTTTTGTGTACGTTTCGTGTGCTATGTCCGTAGTCTGTCCCGTTTTGTGTCCAATGGGCTTTGTGTGGTGCTCGCGGCTTCTTTTTTTTTGTGTGCTAGGGGCTTGTTGAATCCTCCTCTTTGTGTGTGTCCCGTTTCGTGTGCAATGGGTTACGTGCGGCGCTGTGTGTGGCGCCGGCGTCTGACTCCCTTTTTCTGTGGTCTGACTCCTTTTTTCTGTGTGCGGTGCCTCATTTCTTATTTTATGTTGCATTCCACCCGGTTCCCGTTGCTTGCGGGGGGGGGGGGGATTTGTGGGGCGCCTGTGCAGTACGTCTTTTGTGTCCACGGCCCATTGCCGGATGTCCCTACGTCCATCCGGTTTACCATTCTCGGTTAGTAATGTGGATCAGTAAACGAAGGTTATATATGCGGTGGTGTTTGCGTTCGCGTTCAGGCGGTGGTTGTATTGTGACGTGAAGTTTAGTTTACAGGTTGTGTTGTTTGGCGCCACCTACTGATTCTGGGAACCCGCTGGGTTTGACTCGGGGGCGCTGAGGCGCAGTGCGCATGTGCTGTTGGTGCTTCTGGCTTCTGCAATCCTTGCATATATACAAGCATCAGTAAACGAAGGTTATCAGAATCAGAATCAGCTTTACTGCGGTGGGTTGGCACCCTGCCCTGGATTGCTTCCTGCCTTGTGCCCTGTGTTGGCTGGGATTGGCTCCGGCAGACCCCCGTGACCCTGTGTTCGGATTCAGTGGGTTGGAAAATGGATGGATGGATGGAATCAGCTTTATTGGCCAAGTATATGTACACATACAAGGAATTGGACTCCGGTTTTACCTAGTATTGTCCCTGATGCTGTGAGATTGACTTAAGTGTTCATGAGAGTGATGGCCTGAGGAAAGAAACTGTTCACATGTCTGGTAGTTTTGGCGTACAGTGCTCTGTAGCGCCTACCAGAGGGAAGAAGTTGAAAAAGGTTGTAACCAGGGTGTGATGGGTCTGCAATGATGTTTTCTGCCCGTTTCCTGACTCGAGATCTGTATAAGTCTTGAATGGAGGGCAGATCAACACCAATGATTTTTTCTGCAATCCTGACTGTCTGTTGAAGTCTGTTCCTGTCCTGTTTTGTGGCTGAGCCAAACCAGACTGTGATAGATGAACAACAACAACAACAACATTTATTTATATAGCACATTTTCATACAAAAAGTAGCTCAAAGTGCTTTACATAATGAAGAGAAGAAAAATAAAAGACAAAATAAGAAATTCAAATAAGACAACATTAATTAACATAGAAAGGAGTAAGGTCCGATGGCCAGGGTGGACAGAAAAAACAAAAAAAAACTCCAGAAGGCTGGAGAAAAAAATAAAATCTGTAGGGGGTCCAGGCCACGAGACCACCCAGTCCCCTTTGGGCATTCTACATCCATCCATCCATTTTCCAACCCGCTGAATCCGAACACAGGGTCACGGGGGGTCTGCTGGAGCCAATCCCAGCCAACACAGGGCACAAGGCAGGGAACCAATCCTGGGCAGGGTGCCAACCCACCGCAGGACACACACAAACACACCCACACACCAAGCACACACTAGGGCCAATTTAGAATCGCCAATCCACCTAACCTGCATGTCTTTGGACTGTGGGAGGAAACCGGAGCGCCCGGAGGAAACCCACGCAGACACGGGGAGAACATGCAAACTCCACGCAGGGAGGACCCGGGAAGCGAACCCGGGTCCCCAGATCTCCCAACTGCGAGGCAGCAGCGCTACCCACTGCGCCACCGTGCCGCCCCGGGCATTCTACCTAACATAAATAAAATAGTCCTCTTGGTAGTTCGGGTTTTTCACGGAGTCACTTGATGCTGATGGTGATACAGACTTCTGGCTTTTAATCCATCCATCATTGTTGGAACATCATGGTGCTTTGGGTAGATGGTGGTGGCGCACGCCACCACCAACAGGACACCGGAAAAGGAAACAGAAGAGAGAGTAGGGGTTAGTACAGATTTTGAATGAATAGTTATTATAATGAATTAGATATACAGAGTATCAGGATTAAATTAGAGTGAAGTTATGAGAAGGCCATGTTAAAATGAACAGAGAACAGACTGGATTACTGCAGAGTAAAATTGGATGAGCAGCTCCTGAGACAGGTTGAATTTCCTGAGCTGGCACAGGAAGTACAACCTCTGCTGGGCCTTTTTAACAATTGTGTTTATGTTTAGTTCCCACTTTAGGTCCTGGGAAATTGTGGATCCCAGAAACCTAAAGTTTTCCACAGCAGACACAATGGTGTTGAGTAGTGTGAGAGGGGGCAGCACTGGGGGGGCTCCTCCTGAAGTCCACTGTCATCTCCACAGTTTTAAGCTTGTTCAGCTCCAGGTTGTTTTGACCGCACCAGAGGGCCAGCTGTTCGACCTCTCGTCTGTATACAGACTCGTCTCTGTCCTTGATGAGGCCAATGACTGTCATATCATCTGCGAACTTCAGGATTTTAACAGACGGGTCTCTTGAGGTGCAGTCATTTGTGTAGAGGGAGAAGAGCAGAGGAGAGAGGACACATCCCTGGGGGGCGTCAGTGCTGACTGTTCGTGTGCTGGATGTGATATGCGGTGGTGTTTGCATTCACGTTCAGGCGGTGGTTGTATTGTGACGTGAAGTTTAGTTTACAGGTTGTGTTGTTTTGGGCGCCACCTACTGATTCTGGGAACCCGCTGGGTTTGACTCTGGGGCGCTGAGGTGCAGCGCGCGTGTGCTGTTGGTGCTTCTGGCTTCTGCAATCCTTGCATATATACAAACATCAGTAAACGAAGGTTATATATGCGGTGGTGTTTGCGTTCGCGTTCAGGCGGTGGTTGTATTGTGACGTGAACTTTAGTTTACAGGTTGTGTTGTGTTGTTTGGGCACCACCTACTGACTCTGGGAAACCGCTGGGTTTGACTCTGGGCGCTGAGGCGCAGTGCCCATGCGCCTTCGGTGCGTCTCACATCTGTGCATATATACAACCTTTGTTTAGTAATATAGATTTGTGCTACAGTAGCTCTTCTTTGGGATCGGAGCAGACAGGGCCAGCCTTCACTCCCCACACACATCAATAAGACTTGTGTGGCCTTGACTTTGTCACCAGTTCAATCACTTTTGGTAGGTACTGACCACTACATACTGGGAACCCCCCACAAGACCTGCCATTTTGGAGATGCTCTGACCCAGTCATCATACTGTCACCTTGTTAAAGTCGCTCAGATCGATACCATTTTTCCTGCTTCCAACACATCACCTTCAAGAACTGACTGTTCACTTGCCGTCTAATCAATCCCACCCTTTGACAGTTACCATTGTAATGAAATAATTCCTGTGATTCACCTCACCTGCCAGCACTTTAGATGTTGTAGTTGATCGATATATTTATGGATGGCAGAACTGAACACTCTTCATAGGAACCTGGCTTAACGTTCTACATACTGGTCCAGTTTCTAGCCTTGGGGCCATTTGCACAGAGTTTACATTTTCTCTCTGCTCACCGCTGTTGTTGTCAATCAGTGTGATGACCCTTGTGGACGATGAAAGTCAAAGAACAACAGAAGGCAGACACCAATTAAAAGTAAAAAGCAATTTCTTTATTCTTGGTGGCAGAGAGGCTTGCAGCACCTGCTTGCTCAAGTTGCTACAGGCAGATAGCCTGCTAGCAGGAAGGAGAGACTTCCTTTAATACTCAAGTTCGTTGACAAGAAGAAAAAGAGAAACGCGGCAGTTCATTTTGAGGTCATACGTAGATTGTTATAGCTTGCGGTCACACCCTGGATTACAATACAATACAATACAGTTTATTTTTGTATAGCCCAAAATCACACCGGAAGTGCCACAATGGGCTTTAACAGGCCCTGCCTCTTGCAAGCCCCCCAGCCTTGACTCTCTAAGAAGACGAGGAAAAACTCCAAAAAAAAACCTAGTAGGGAAAAAATGGAAGAAACCTTGGGAAAGGCAGTTCAAAGAGAGACCCCTTTCCAGGTAGGTTGGGAGTGCAGTGGGTGTCAAAAGAAGGGAGTCAATACAATACAATACACAGAACAGAACAAATCCTCAATAAAAAATTAAAAAATTTTTAGAAGTACAGAGCAGAATTTAACAGTAGATGATATCACATAATAAGATTTAGATAATTTTAGACTCCTGAGACCTCATCCATCAAGCTGTCTCCCCCATTTGGCCTGAACGGCTGAAACAGTGTTGGGCCAGCCAATCTGATGATAGGACCCCTCTTTCTCACGATTCCTGCGATCCTCCATCAGGGGATGACTTTTCCTTAGGCAGGCAAAACAACTTGGCAGGTTGGCCATGGCACCAAGTGCCACATTTGAGTACCGAGAAGAGAAACTGAATAAGTGAGGGTTAGTATCCAATTCTAACTATCATGTTACTTATGTTTTAGTGCTAATGACTAACAACAGAGATGCAGTCTGTACAGCTAATCAGCAGCTCTAGTCAGGGTGTGCTAAACTGAAGTAGTGAGTCTTCAGCCTGAGAGTGAAGGGGCATCTCTTATAGTTGCAGACAGACCAGTCCACAGTTTAGGAGCCCTGTAACTAAAAGCTCGACCTCCCACTGTTATTTTATTAATCCTTGGAATCATAAGCAGACCAGCATCTTGAGATCTTAATGTGTGCTCTGGTTTGTAAGTCATGATAAAGTTCAGACAAGTAAGCCGGAACCTCAGCCATTTAATGCTTTATATGTTAAAAGAAGGATTTTGAAATCTGCCCTAAACTTAACCGGGAGCCAGTGTAAGGATTTAAGAACTGGAGTTATGTGTTTGTATTTTCTTGTTCTTGTAATAATTCTTGCAGCAGCATTTTGGATTAACTGGAGGCTGTATAAAGAACAGTTTTGAACATCCAGTGAACACCGCATTGCAGTAGTCAATCCTACTAGAGATAAATGCATGAATTAATTTCTCAGAATCCTGTTTATTTAGAAAGTGCCTTAATTTCCCAACATTTTTAAGATGGAAGAAACATGTTTTGGACAACTTTGTAATGTGCGCTTTAAATGACATGCTAGAGTCAAAGATAACTCCGAGATTACGGGCTGATTCAGTAAAATTAATTGGGATTCCAACTGAGTTAAATGATGACAAAATATTGTTATGATCAGCGTCATTCCTCCAACAATTAACATCTCTGTTTTATCTGTATTTAAAGACAAGTAGTTCTCATTCATCCACTCCTTTAATTCACTAACACAACTAATTAAAGACAACATCAGAGAAACTTCATCTGATTAAAATGAAAGGTATGACTGGGTGTCATCTACATATGAGTGAAAATTAACATTATGTTTCTTAATGATAGATCCCAGTGGAAGCAGTAGAGGTCCCAGTACTGAGCCCTGCGGGATTGGAACATACAGGAGCGCACAGTGTTTCTAAAAGCTAAAAGAGTTATTAGCACATTCACAGTCTTAAGCAATAGCCCTTGTCAGCATCAATACACTCAAGACCAACTGCAGCGATCTCCCAGCTAACTGTCTCAGGATGTGTGCAACCTAAGCAGATTTAGACAATACTCATTTCCTCATTCTTTCTGCATGCACATAACTTATACAATGTCAAAGGTTACATAAAAGTTAGTTCAGTACATTACATTAACTATAAGAAATTATGTTCTTATAGCTTTAGTATCTGCATTAGATTACATTTGTTCAGTTATGCTTTAAATAAGGATGTATTAAGCTAAGTGTCACGCTTCTTATAGTTCTATTAGCACCATACTTTTATTATTTGTTAATGCTGAAGCACCTTAATTCTAAGTATTCTTTCTCACCCTTGTGTTATCGTGGAAGGGTTTTGGGGTGGCCCTTTCCTAAAATATAGATTCATTTATTTCCACACCCAGATTCTTTCTCATTTGTGCTACAGTAGCTCTTCTTTGGGATCGGAGCAGACGGGCCAGCCTTCACTCCTCACACACATCAATAAGACTTCTGTGGCCATGACTTTGTCACCGGTTCACCGGTTGGACCTCTTTAGGTAGATACTGACCACACTGTATACCATGAACAACGTATAAGACCTTTCCTTTCTGGAGATGCTCTGACCCAGTCGTCCAGCCTTCACAGTTTGGTTCATGTGCAGAGTCACTCAGATCCTCACGCTTGCTTATTATTACTGCTTCTTAACACATCATCTTCAAGAAGTGACTCTCCACTTGTGGGCCTAATCTATCTCACCTTTGACAGGCGCCATTGTAACGAGATTGTGAATGTTCTTCACTTCAGTTGTCAGTGGTTTTGATCTTGTGGCAGTTCGATGTATGAATTATTATTCACCTGGCTCATGTTTGGTATGTTATTTTCAATTTATTTTAATTTGGTTGCTTCCCAATGGATGTAGCCCTATTCAAGTATGCCATGTCAGTGTGAGGAGAGCAAAAAGAGAGCAGTAACTAAGAAAAATGAAACATCTGCACTATGTGTGGATCATAAATGGATTCAATTACTTTGAGTATTAAATCAGAATGATAGATTGTGCAGGCCACACGTTCTTCCCTTTTTCCCTTTTCTAATTAGCGTATTCGGTGTGGTTCAATTGATTAAAATACTCAGATTTATCATCTTTAGAATACAACATGATGTGGAATTAATAAAGTCTTATGTGTTGTGGTCTACTATTACCACCCAAATTAATTCCTGTCACAAACATCACACAAGTGGGTGTGGGCAATCTAAGATTGACGACGATTGATGCCTGAGCCCTACCATAGGGAAAAAACTAAAGAAAACAACAGAAGTACAAAAGACTTTGTTATAAAGTAAGCAAATCTGTTTACTATGTTTTATGAAGTGGTTGGTCGTAAGCTACAGTTACACACGTGCACTTGGGAGATGCAACTAATGTTAATTCCACCCCGAGTCAAGGGTTGGCCTAATGCTTCTTCTCCTCTCTCCCTTGCAGATCTGATGACCAGCAGCACCAGTGATGTCGATTACCGGGAGCCCGGGATTCCCAGACATTTTTCATTCCTGCATTCCCGGGAATTAAACTGCTGTGATTCCTGGGAAAATGGGAACAGCCAAGCTCGCATATATAGCGTGTAAAAGTGTAAAAAATTGATCAAGAAAATAACAGAGTTATAGTTGAAAATAATTAAGGTGGGCACCATTGCTGCAGCTTGCACTTCATCGGGCAAAAGCTTTGAACAGCAACTTGAAATTGCAATGCGTCAGTCTGTTGCATCCACATTATCTGTGCCAAGAAACTTGCCATCACAGAATGATGACAAGAAAATGGATGCATCAGTAAAACCTGAAATGGCGGTGTTTCAGAGATTCGGCAAGCGTGGGCATTGTTTAGAACAAGTGTATCAACATCTGATGACTGTGCTACCTACTTCAGTGAAGGCAGAGCGTGCATGGACAACCACACGCTGGACACGTTAATAATTTGTAACATTTATATAGCACTTTTCTCAGTACTCAAAGCGGCATCCACACAGGGAGGAACCGAACCCGCAATCTTCCACAGTCTCCTTACTGCAAAGCAGCAGCACTACCACTGCGCCACCTGTGAGGACGTTTTGCGTTCTATGCTCTTACTACTGCAACTAAAGATACATGTACTTCTATGACAGCATGAAATGCTTGTAGATAAGGTTAGTCTTTTATTTGTGTCAACATATTGCAGTAGTTTTATTAAAAATAAGTGTCGGTCGTTCTAAAATCGTTCACAATGTGAGATGCCCGGGTGCCAGGGATTCCCGGGAATGAAATGCGGGATTCCCGAATTCCCGGGAAAGGATAAACCCATCCAGGAATGGATTCCCTAGAATGAATGGTCTTCTCCTCTCGTTTGTCTATGTCAAGTCAAGTAGCTTTATGGACATAGAATTCATACACTATCTATATATATAATTCACTAAGTCCATGGCAAGCAATACGCACGCAAGAGAGAGCCAACTCAAAGAGCCCCGCCCACCAACAATTCACTAAGCAGAGACCATGGGATACACACAACAGAGCCCCGCCCACCAACTCTAAAACCATGGGAAATGCACAACAGAGCCCCGCCCACCAACTCTAAGACCATGGGATACGCACGACAGAGCCCCGCCCGCCAACTCTAACCCTCCTCCTGAGTCCACCCTCGCTCTGGAGGCACGCAGCACCTCACCAAACACCGCCTCAGTCCGCTTTTGACTCTGCTACAGTCCCACATGCACCTCTGAGCCACATTGACTTTTCATTGTTCTTTTCGGTTCCGGCTGCTTTTCTATATATAATCCACCAAGTCGCCCGACTATGGAATACCGCACACACACACGCAAGACAGAGCCCCGCCTGCTAATTCTAACCCTCCTCCCGCGTCATGGGGTATGCACGACAGAGCCCCACCCGCCATCTCTAGCACTTACTGTCACCGGTTGCATTAACAAGCAACCTTTGTGGCGTCACACGCATGTACTTACACTGACGGCAAATATGACAGCTCTTCGTTACGAACAAGATTTCGCAAGACGGGAAAAGCGGAACACCTGCAACATTACCTTCACATTGTTTTTCCTTTTATTTCTGATCCCGTTCAACAACTATGTGGCAACATCGACTTCTCAACTGTGACTCCGGTACAACTCAGTACGCGAGCTATATTAAGCGTCACCAACTAAGGCTCGCTACACCGTAATGAACAAGTACTGAAACAAAGTAACTTTCACCAGCGTTGCCCTCCATCGTCACAGACGATCCCGCAGATCAAGGTTTCATTCCCCTGTTAAGAATTTCTTAACAGTCCTACTCCCACTGGCATGCCTCCGCATAAACTCAAACTTAAAATTGGTTCAGTCATCATGCTTCTCAGGAACCTCATGCCAGCAAGAAGTCTCTGTGATGGGCACTAGACTGACTGTTACCAGCATTCACCACAATGTACTGGGGTGTAAAACTATCGCACAAACTGTCCTTATTCCCCGGATTTCCCTGACCCCATCAGATTCAAATTTGCCTTTTTACTTTTACACGCAGACAATTTCCTGTTAGATTGGCCTTTGCAATGACAATTAATAAGGCGCAGGGACAAACTTTCAAAAAGAGGTATGCCTGTATCTGCCAAAACCAGTGTTCAGTCATGGACAATTGTATATTGCTCTCTCCAGAGTTCCATCTTTTCATTCACTCACATTCGTATCCTCAAACCCACCCCATTTGGACAACTGTGTCTTTCGGGAAGTGTTCACCCATCAATAAATAATTATGTGGCGTATGCTACGCCACGGGCTGGCTAGTATGAATATACAGTGAATCTTCAACCTGAGCCTGGAACAGGGGAGAGTCCCAAGGCTTTGGAAAACATCTTGCATCACCCCAGTCCCAAAGGTATCACGTCCTAGTGAGCTGAATGACTTCCGGCCTGTCGCCCTGACATCACATGTGATGAAGACCATGGAGCGGCTGCTGCTTCACCACCTGAGGCTACAGGTATGCCACGCCCTCGACCTTCTGCTGTTCGCATACCAAGAGAAGATGGGGAGCGGAGGATGCCATCATCTATATGCTACACTGATCCCTCTCCCACTTGGACAGAGGCAGTGGTGCAGTAAGAATTGTTTCTGGACTTCTCTAGTGCCTTCAACACCATCCAGCCTCTGCTCTTTAGTGACAAAGCTGACAGAGATGGGAGTAGATTCATACCCTGGTGTCATGGACAGTGGACTATCTTACAAACAGACCTCAGTATGTGCGTCTCGGGAACTGCAGGTCTGACATTGTGGTCAGCAGCACAGGAGCGCCGCAGGGGACTGTATTTTCTGCAGTCCTGTTCAGCCAACATACATCAGACTTCCAATACAACTCGGAGTCCTGCCACGTGCAAAAGTATGCTGACGACACTGCTATCGGTGGCTGCATCAGGAGTGGGCAGGAGGAGGAGTACAGGAACCTAATCAAGGACTTTGTTAAAATGGTACGACTCAAACCACCTACACCTGAACACCAGCAAAACCAAGGAGCTGGTGGTGGATTTTAGGAGACCCAGACCCCTCATGGACCCCGTGATCATCAGAGGTGACTGTGTGCAGAGGGTGCAGACCTATAAATACCAGGGACTGCAGCTAGATGATAAACTAGACTGGACTGCCAATACTGATGTTCTGTGCAAGAGAGGACAGAGCCGACATATCTTCCTTAGAAGACTGGCGTCCTTCAACATCTGCAATAAGATGCTGCAGATGTTCTATCAGACGGTTGTGGTGAGTGCCCTCTTCTACAAGGTGGTGTGCTGGGGAGGGCAGCATGAAGAAGAGAGATACCTCACGCCTGGACAAACTGGTGAGGAAGGCAGGCTCTATTGTAGGCACGGAGCTGGACAGTTTGACATCTGTGGCCAGAGCGACGGGCGCTGAGCAGACTCTATCATTATGGAGAATCCACTGCATCCTCTGAACAGGATCATCTCTAGACAGAGGAGCAGCTTCAGAGACAGACTGCTGTCACCGTCCTGCTCCACTGACAACTGAGGAGATCGTTCCTCCGCCACACTATGCGACTCTTCAATTCACACCCGGGGGGGTAAACGTTACATTATCCATATTACTAACCGAGAATGCTAAACCAGATGATGGACGCAGGCACATCCGGCCATGGGCCGTAGCTGCAAAAAGACGTACTGCGCAGGCGTAAAAAGAGTCCGCGAGAGTCGGCTGAGGAGCCGAGAAAGGCGGACAAAAGAGGGCGAGAGAGGCGGATGAGGGGCCGCGAGAGGCGCAGGCGCAAAAAGAGTCCGCGAGAGTCGGAGAAAAGAGGGCGACAAAGGCGGATAAGGGGCCGCGAGGTGGCGGACAAGACCACAGAAAAAAGGAGTGAGCACATACAAAAAGGAGGAAATGAGGCGCAAAGTCAAACGCAGGAAAAGCACGAAACACATTGCACACGAAACTAGACCCGAAAAAAAAAAAAAAAAAAAAAAAAGAGGCTCGAGCACAACAGCAAGGCACCCCCCCCCCCCCTACCAGGCACCGGACGGGACACACACCAAGAGGGGGATTCAACAAGCCCATGGAACACAAAAAAAAGAACACAAAAACCACCCCACAGACCCTACATGCGAGGGACGGGACACACACAAAGAGGGGGATTCATACAAGACACAGGAACACAAAAAGAAAGAAGACGCCTCGCGCGACAACAATCCTCAACAATCCCCCCACCACCCACATCCATAAGAAGTCACACCCAAAGCCACATATTCTAAAGTGAACGTCAGCACCTTCACACTAGACAGCATAGGTGTCAGCATTGGTGCATCTCCTTACAATAAAGCACTATTAACCGTTTCAACTGCAGAAAAGGAAACATATTAACAGTGACTGCGACCCTTCTTATTACTTATCCATATTTCGGATGCTGAGAAAGAAACAAGTCATGAATACACGGTCACGGGTACATAACGAAAAGGAAAGGATAACAGGAACAAACACATGAACACGAAAGAAACAACAAAATAGACGGCTATGCAGCATAGGTGGATCTCATTACAATAAGGCACTATTAACCGTCAACCGCAGAAAAGTCTCCATATTAACAGTGAGTGCAATACTCCTTATTACTTATCCATATTTCTAAAGAAAAAAATGTCTCGACTCCAAAAACGCAAAGCTCAACTAAAGCTTCTAACTAACGATGTACCTAAAAGTAAAAACTTTATGAACTGCGTTAGATCCTACAATAGTTCATTTGCTTTTAGTAAATATCAGGCCACCAAAAGGCAATGGCCCATACTGCTTTCCCATATGTGCACAAATACTGCATCGCATTGGAACAGTGCACCCTGAAACAAATCAACAACGCAAATATGCACAAATCTACATCCTAGATCCACATGACGCAAACTATCAATCAAAGAGCTGCATCGCAACAGGCACGGATTCAAAACGAAACACCTCCCGTCTCAGACATACGTTAACGGCAAGGAAGGCTACAACGGGCGTCTCACACAGCACAGGCAAATTGATTACAGCTCCAAAACAACACGTCCCAAATACTACATATGCAACAACGCGCCTCTCAAACGGCACAAGCAAAACATACACCGGGAAAATTCATTCGGATTAATGAATGTCATTTGCAATCATTGTCATTCAGTTCACTTCCCTGAAGAAACAACTGCAATACAAGTAATACATTTAGACGTTGTTGTCAAAAGGGTCAAATTAGACTGCCTTCTTTACATTCATATACTGAATATCTACAGAAGATTCTAACTGACGATGTACCTGAAAGTGAAATCTTTATCAACTGCATTAGATCCTACAAATCGGTATCCACTATGAACATTAACGGTGGCACTGCACGTGACATCCGTCTTGAAAAAATGTTGTTTATTGATGAATGTACAATGGCATAAAGTCACTTACTCAACACCATTCATAAACTTCTACAAACGTTTATGAATAATAATATTCGATTTGGAGGAAAGGTACTTTTATTAGGAGGAGATTTTAAACAGTGATTAGCTATTCTTCCAGATTCCATGCACTCAGCTATTGTTCAGTGCACCTTAAAATACGCAGACAATTGGCATTGCTTTCAAAAGATACAGTTAGTAAAAAAGATACGATGTCCAGAACCTGATCATAACAATTGCTTATTACAACTGAGAGATGGTACACTCACCAATACAGATGGACTTCAGCCACATATTATTACAATTCCTCAAGCCTTTATCTGCGACGACTTAGTTACAGAGAGATTTGGAACAGCAATCTCATTAGACCAAATGCCCCTTTTAACACAACGCACTATATTGGGTCCAAAAAATATTAATGTGGAAAACATAAATACCCAAGTCATTCCATTACTTCCTGGAGAGAGACAACTCTTTCTAAGCTCTGACAAAGTTGACTCTGATCACGATAATAACCATCTTAAATGACCTTACAAGTTCTGACCTGGAATTACCTTTTACACTTAAACGGCGTGTACAAAGAAATTTTCCAATAAACCTTTACACTGTGCCACACACTTTATTGTTTGCTTTCTATTTGCATCATCTACACCGTCACACTATTCTATATCTCATTCATACATCACGCTCTTTGTCATTCCCAACACCAGGGGTTGGCGAGCGAAGCGAGCAGGGGGCGGAGCCCCCTAGTACAGTTATAAAGTTATTGTCTGCTATACCTGCATTGTTATTGTAAGAGCCATTTTCCTTGTTCTATAAGATTCATGAATGTTTATTAGATGACAATGCATAAACAATGGAAGGTTCCTATAACCCCCGTGAATAGAATCGTTTTGGTATGTTCTTGCCATTTCTAATAGCTTGGAGTAAACATTATTCTTCAGTTAGTGTCAGCCTTGCCTTGTATAAGGTGTAGAGGCATACGTTTTGTAACCGTGACCGCACATTATCGTGCCTGGGCACTTGCCTATGTGCCAACCGGCTTAAGAACCTTTAAGTAGGAAAGAAGAAATTAAGAACCTTTTAAGTATAAAAATACTAAAGTCTTTCAAGAAAGCTAAGTTTATAGAAGATTCATTTTTCTTTTTTTTTGCCTTTTATTCTACATGTGTAACTATTTTTTCTTTTATTCTTGTTTGGATTATTCTCTTTTAACTTTCACTAAAAACCTTTAAAAAAAACTCTTGGACTCTGTGAATTCTTTTGACACGCGTCTTACCCGTGCCTGATGACACCTTATATTTTTGCAGCTACAGTTATCACTCTTTAATTTAATATTGTTTTTTGTATCAGTATGCTGCTGCTGGAGTATGTGAATTTCCCCTTGGGATTAATAAAGTATCTATCTATCTATCTATCTATCTATCTATCTATCTATCTATCTATCTATCTATCTATCTATCTATCTATCTATCTATCTATCTATCTATCTATCTATCTATCTATATTGCAGCATACAGTGGCACAAAATAATATTCAACATGACTATGGCTGCCACACATATATAAAAACAGGACAAGTCCAAGACAGGTGAAGAGCTCTACTGTAGTGGTCCGGTGCCACTCAGATTCACACCATCGTAGGGGTGGTGATTTGTTTATTATTTTGATGGGGATCTCAGGAATGCACCCCGCCTTGGCCCGACTCACACCACTCACACACAGAGACATGAAAATACAGCAAACCAAATAAATAACTGTGAGGTATATTAATTAATAAGAAAACATAATCAACAAATAAGCAGATAACCCTCCCCTTTCCCTACAGCGATAACAAATACATCACACAGCGATAAACACCTAACGTGAAACACTCATGGCAACGTTATTAAGCCAGTCCCATGTATCGGATGCAATTGAAGCTTGGAGACTGGCAGATCCTGAATATAAAGTTTGTCCTACTGTTTCTGAAGTGTTTCAAGAGGAGTTGCGTGGGAGATGACGCACAATGCAGAACATCCATCTACTCAAGACAGTAATCCAGGACAACCATGTATAATCCCAATAGGTGAAACAGCGACGGCTCCGACAGACAAAACAACGGCGATTCTTCTCCTTCATCATCTTGCCGGCTCCTGCATTTAAAGGGCCCGCATTCTTCCCAGCCTTTCCTGCTCTCTACGAAACTGTCCAATAGTGCAACACCCAAGGGGCAGCTGGGCTATGCAGTTCCTTAGTCTGCAAACTCCCAGACTCCCAAAAAAACCCTTGTAGGGGAAACAAATGGAAGAAACCGTGGGAAAGTCAGTTCAAAAAGAGACTCCTTACTAGGTAGGTTGGGTGTGCAGTGGGTGTCAAAAAAAGGGGATAAATACAATACAATACAGAGAACACAACACAAGTAATCCTCAATACAATATAATAGTGCAATAGAAATCTTACAAGTACAGAGCAGAATTCAACAATAGATGATATCACATAATAGGATTTGGATTTGTTCTGGAGACATCTGTACTGTACAGATTGTACATTGTGACAGAAACACAGACCAGACATCGTGAAAAGGTTTGGGGCAGCCACCCGTATAATATCCCTGGCTGTTGTTCACAGGACCGAGTCCAAAACAGAACTGATTTATTGGTGGTAAGATGGCGGCTTTAAAGGCCCGTATAGGAAGTGTTGTCATTAAAAGGGGCCAGAACCGGAAGTGACATCATCGAAGGCCCCGGAAATGGAAGTGTCATCTTCTGGACCGGAAGTGTTGTCATCAAAGGCACCAGAACCCGGAAGTGACCTAATCAAAGGTTCCGGAAAACTGAAGTACCATCTTCTGGGCTGGAAGTGATGTTATCGAAGGCGCTGGAACCGGAAGTGAGGTCTTCAGAGGCGCCGGAACCTGGCAGGATTTCTCGGGAAAGGTCTGCACGGAACTGAGAAAGACAGTCAGTGCACCCCGCCGTCCCCTGATCGGATGTGATATTACCATTACTTAAGCCCTTTAGCTGCCTCCTACTCACACGTGTGTGACAACATAAATAAAAAAAAATAATAGGAAAGTAAACACATAATAATAGAGAAATAAATTATAACAACAACTAATAATAAAAAAACAATTGTAGTAACAAGTGTAGCAAGTGTACTACATATAAATAACTAAGAGCAGATCTGAGGGCAGACGGGCAGCACAGAGTTCAGGGTCCAGATAGCCAATGGGTAAAAGCTGTCATAGTACCTTCCAGAACTGGTTTAGATGTTACAGTACCTTCTGCCAGATGGAAGTGGGAAATAGAGACCATGGGAGGGGTGGTAGCGGTCCTTCAAAATGCTGTAGAGTATGTGGATGCCAACATTTTATCAGTGTCTGATGGCCACTTCACAGTGTCATCACTTATCACTCGATTCAACTAATGGTTCACTTTCAGTTGGCTCTAAAACTGGCTTTACCGCTTCTTGTTTGCAAGCCATTATGTTTCGGTTGAAGGTGCCGCCTCACTCATGAATATTTATGAGTGGACATTTATTAAGGGGCAAAACGCATAGAAATTTTCTTGTTTTTCTTTTGAAGAATAATGTTATTTCATCCACTAAATGGAATAAGGATACCATCTTGAGAGTTATTCGGGTCAAACGCTGTAAAGCAGATCATTACACATCACCCTGAGTCTGACTCTGGGTTTATTTATCACTGCAATAAGAAAACAGAAACAAAGATGAAGGGTTGGGGTACTGAATGGTGATCCACATGTATTGCAGTATACAAAGTTCGCTACAGATGGGCGTCTCTGACCTGACTGAGGAAAAGATGAAGTCGATGAGGCAGAAGGGGCAGGTTCAGGCACCCTGAAATCCTTTTTCGGCCTGTGATCCTCCAGATCTGCAGAGGGAAAGAGAAGAGAGACGTTAGGAAGAATTGCAAGTTGACAAGCCCTGATGTTATCTCCCAGGCATGAAATTTATATAGAATTCCGAGGCCGAGTAATGCTCAAGGTTAACGCCAAGGAGGTTTAGTCAGCCCCCATAAAAACCACAGTATAGTCATATGTTGGGTACAGTTGAGTTTAAAATTATTTTCCAGTTGGAAGTTCTATGGTCCTGAATCTATGGATACAGGTGTGTGGTTGAACATTCCATGCAATGGTCTGGTTTGCTGTCAAGTATCAGCGTCAAATCACTAGGAGAAGTTCCCACTCCTGTGAGCCTGGTAAAGGACATTTCACAAAGTAAGAACGTAGAGATACGGCTCAGTGACTACTTTCACAAAATGAACAGAGGGGTTTTGGCATCATAAAAAAGTCAGATTTATAAATTTCATTAGACACTCAGAACCAAAGGGACAAACTCAATAAAACCATTGTGTCCAGTCTGTGTTGTGCTTGTCTCTCAGACGTTCCTAAGTGGGCTTGTCAATAACCGCTCCCGAGCATTTCCCATTCGGTTTGGATGGCATTGACACACCCGTCAAAATGACAAATGGACTGGAACGGATTACCCTTGTGGCTTTTACACTCTTAATTTACAAAGTAGCTGCCTGATCAATAGTTATCTGAACTGTAGGCTGAACGAGAAAATAAAGCTCATTAGACGCATATAGATAATACTGGCTTAAAGGCAGTGGGGTGGAGTTGTACACCGAATTTACATTTTTTTAAATAGTATTTGGTGCAGATGGGACATTTACAATGTATGGGCAAAAATTTAGTGGACACTTGAACTTCACATCCAATTCCAAAACCATAGGCATTACTATGGGGTTGCCCACCAATGACAACAGCCCTCCATGAAATTTTGGAGTTTTGAGAGTTGAAGCAGAAACCTTGAAAACCTTTAAGAAGAATGTGGATGAGATATGGTGGACAGCTTAGCTATTAGCTAAAAGGACAGGCCTAATGGACTGAATGCTCTCCTCTGGTTTGTTAAATTTCTTATGTTCTAGAGAAGCAGCAGGCTGGATGGGACTGAATAGTTCAATGGCAGTGTGGTAGGCGGGGCCAGACACTTGAGTGGCAGCAAGCTGGGCAGGGCTTCATGCCTGACTGGCAGCTGATTGGATGGAGCCAAGTTATGTAGCTGAAGCAGAAACCCCGACCGGTTTACGGAATTTTCACCTCTCACATTTCGTCCCCACTACATTTCGCCTCCATGATATTTCTCCCCCACCCCAGTAACTTCTAATACCCACACCCAGACATTTTGAGTGTTGGAAGTTTTCTATTTGATCATAATATTCTTAAGAATCGCCTTAGTCAATGGGTGGGCCTCTCTGGCAGTGTCTTAAACTGGTTTGAATCCTACCTGGCAGGGAGAAAATTCTTTGTTAGTTGTGGTAATTATAACTCAAAGACACATGATATTCTATATGGTGTTCCACAAGGCTCTATCCTGGGTCCGCTGCTCTTCTCAATCTACATGCTTCCATTAGGTCAGATTATCTCGGGACATAACGTGAGCTACCACAGCTATGCTGATGACACACAGCTGTATTTATCAATAGCACCTGATGACCCCAAATCTCTTGATTCGCTAACACAATGTCTAACCTGTATCTCAGAATGGATGAATAGTAACTTTCTCAAATTAAATAAAGAAAAAAACGAAATCTTAGTGATTGGCAATAATGGATACAATGAGGCTATTAGAAATAAACTGGATGCATTAGGATTAAAAGTCAAATCGGAGGTAAAAAGCTTAGGGGTAACCGTTGATTGTAATCTGAATTTTAAATCGCATATTAATAAAATCACTAGGACAGCATTTTTTCACCTAAGGAACATAGCAAAAGTTAGACCTCTTATATCATCGAAAGATGCAGAGAAATTAGTTCATGCGTTTGTCTTTAGTCGGCTAGATTACTGTAACGCACTCCCCTCAGGACCACCCAAAAAAGACATCAATCGTTTGCAGTTAGTGCAGAATGCAGCTGCTAGAATCCTTACCAGGAAAAGAAAATCCGAACACATTTCTCCAGTTTTGATGTCACTACACTGGTTACCTGTGTCATTCAGAATTGACTTTAAAATTCTGCTTATGGTTTATAAAGCTTTAAATAATCTCGCCCCGTCTTATATATCGGAATGTCTGACACCTTATATTCCAAATCGCAACCTCAGATCCTCAACTGAGTGTCTCCTTAGAATTCCAAGAGCAAAACTTAAAAGAAGTGGTGAGGCGGGTGGCCTTCTGCTGTTATGCACCTAAAATCTGGAATAGCCTGCCAGTAGGAATTCGCCAGGCTAATACAGTGGAGCACTTTAAAAAACTACTGAAAACACATTACTTTAACATGGCCTTTCTCATAACTTCACTGTAATTTAATCCTGACACTCTGTATATCCAATTCATTATAATAACTATTCATTCAAAATTTGTACTAACCCCTACTCTCTCTTCTGTTTCCTTTTCTGGTGTCCTATTGGTGGTGGCTTGTGCCACCACCATCTACCCAAAGCACCATGATGTTCCAACAATGATGGATGGATTAAAAGCCAGAAGTCTGTATAACCATCAGCATCAAGTGACTCCGTGAGAACCCTAACTACAAAGAGGACTGTTTCATTTATGTTAGGTAGAATGCCCAAAGGGGACTGGGTGGTCTCGTGGCCTGGAACCCCTACAGATTTTATTTTTTTCTCCAGCCTTCTGGAGTTTTTTTTTGTTTTTTCTGTCCACCCTGGCCATCGGACCTTACTCCTTTTTATGTTAACTAAGGTTGTCTTATTTTAATTTCTTATTTGTCTTTTATTCTTCTTTTCTTCATTATGTAAAGCACTTTGAGCTACTTTTTGTATGAAAATGTGCTATATAAATAAATGTTGTTGTTGTTGTTGTAGAAAAATATAAAGTGAATACAGTAGACCCCCGCAAAGTCGCGGATCAGGGTTCGAGGACTCAGCAGTTCGTGGATTTTTCCTGTGAACCTAACTATTAATTGTTAGCGGAAAGCACAAATATCCTCTGCAATTTTTTATGTTTTTTTTGGTGGCAATACTGTGCTGTAGAGAGAAAAGGAAGCAACCGCTGAGGGAAACGCGGTTTGGGATGGTGAAAGTAGCCAATCCGAGAGCGTTATCTATTTCTCCTTGCTGCTGACTGACCGCTGCCCTGTGACGCGTCTCCAGCTGAGTGTCCTCGTGTTTTCCATTTTGTTATTGTATTCATTTTGTTATTCTTAACCGCACAAGATGTTGCCGAAATGCCCTTCACCTTCTAAGGCTTCTGGCACTGAGGAGAAGTTTAAAACACTCCAGGAGAAGGTTGAACTACTGGATTTGCTCCGGGAACTAAAAAGTTATGCTGCAGTAGCGCACCACTATGGCATTAATGAAAGCACCGCACGCTACATAATAATTTTTTTTTTTTTTTGCATTTATATAGCGCTTTTCTCACTACTCAAAGCGCTTAGCAATTGCAGGTTAAGGGCCTTGCTTAAGGGCCCAACAGAGCAGAGTCCCTTTTGGCATTTACGGGATTTAAACCGGCAACCTTCCGATTGCCAGTGCAGATCCCTAGCCTCAGAGCCACCACTCCACCTACATAAAGAAGAACGAAGCAGTGATCTGGAGTACCGTATCTGTAAGTTTCTACAGTGGCGGGCCGTCAGGGCCTGCAAGGCCTTCTCTGCTGGCCTAAAAAAATATCTGAATCACAAACTGATGTTAATTATATTTTGTCCATGAATACTTATTAAATAATTTAAAATAGTGTGTCCGCTTCCTTTCATAGCTTTCCGATGGTTGTGCTGCTTCCAGACATGTATTTTCGTATTAAAGCATTTAAACCAATCACATTTCAGCCATCATTTGTTGCCTGGCAGGGTCAAAGTCAAAGAAGTCTGCCAGGGAGGCCTTCACAATCCGTTCTGCAGGCCCTCTAACACAAAATAAATGTTGATTAAACTGTTGCTTCAACCAATCAGATTTTGAGTTGGTTTCACTAGAAGGCGTACGGCAACGTCACCGTATTCAGACCCGTTGATTGGATAGGATGGTGAGTGCATCATGGGGCAGCTGTACACATTGGTATGTTTGGCGGTGAGCATTCCCGTGTCCACTGCTTCTGTCGAGTGGACATTTTCAGCCCTAAAGCGAATTAAAACTTACGCCAGAAATACGACAGGACAGGTTCGACTTTCAGCATTAGCTTCCATGGCGACAGAAAGGGACTTCGTGATGGAACTGAAGCGCACGGATAATCTGTACGACAGAGTAATTGAACCGTTTTTGAGGAAAGAGAGGAGGATGGATTTTGTTTACAAATCATCCGAATTTTTGGTGAGTAAAATGTTGCCATTTTCCTAAATAATATTGGCAAGTTTATGAGTTATTATTGATATTTTTTATGTGTGACGCGGGCTGTAGCTGCAGTAGAAAGGAACTTGTTCACCCCTGGTTTGTCTATTCAATAAAGGCATTTATTGTGGCTACAGGAGTTATCTATCTGCGATGCAACGGCTCTTTATACTGTATTTCTGCATATTAAGATGGTTTTTATAACCATAAATTAGTTTTTGAGGGGCGGGTTGATTCAGACGGAGCACTACTGAAGGCCTAGGTATGAAATGCACGGTCCGCCACTGAGTTTCTGTGATAGTGCCAAAAAGGTAACGACCATAAGGAATAAAATATCGTCAGGATGGAATCTGCCTTGGCATTGTGGATCACCGACTGCAGGAAGAAGAACATCCCCTTGGACGGTAACATCATCCGCGAGAAAGCATGGAAATTGTAGCAGCAGTTCGCTACAGGAGACAATGTAGCCACTTCCCATCACAATGTTCCTGAAACCTATAAGAAAAGCCAGCATGAAACCCTACCCAGATGAAGACCACCTGTCCAAAGATACGACTCCTCCTGAAGCGCCTGAAGAAGAGGCGCCACCCATGGAGTTTTAAATCCTCTGCATTGTTCTGCACAGCTACTTCATCATCATCATCAATAGCATTCATCATTGGTGACATTTTACTGTATTTTATCCATCCATCCATCCATCCATCCATACGGATTGAATCTGAACACAGGGTCACGGGGGTCTGCTGGAGCCAATCCCAGCCAACACAGGGCACAAGGCAGGAACCAATCCCGGGCAGGGTGCCAACCCACCGCAGGACACAGACAAACACACCAAGCACACACTAGGGCCAATTTAGAATCGCCAATCCACCTAACTTGCATGTCTTTGGACTGTGGGAGGAAACCCACGCAGACACAGGGAGAACATGCAAACTCCACGCAGGGAGGACCCAGGAAGCAAACCCAGGTCCCCAGGTCACCCAATTGCGAGGCAGCAGCACTACCCACTGCGCCACCGTGCCGCCCTACTGTATTTTAACCCCTTCACCGCCCTCTGCCGGATATATCCGGCACCGCTGTTTTAATGCTAACGCCATACTGCCGGAATTATCCGGCACATTTGCCTGTGGTTATATGAATGCCTTGCATGTAGTATAACTGACGGTTTGGCGTGGGTATTATTACTACGTTGTATTTCGACAAGTCTGTGGTTGTTTTGGCCGGTCATGTGACGTGATTCGCATGTAACAGCTGTGAATATGGCGAAACGTAAACTGACTTCAAGTGAGGCTTTGCAGGCGATTTTGGACAGTTCTGATCATGATTGTAGCAGTTCTGAAGAAGATTTTAGTGACAGTGATGAGCAGCAACGTGCGCTGCATGATACTGTGAATGAAGACGCATCGGATGACGGCGCTGAGTGGGTGTATCCCCAGCATCTCAGCTGGGCTGCTGCCCGTGGTGAACTACCTTTTCTGCATTCGTTTGAGGGAACGTGTGGCTTTATTGTTGATGTAAACAATTACACTGCTGAGCAGTTTTATGAGCTGTTTGTGTCACCTGATTTGATTAGACATTTTGTTCATCAGACAAATCTGTATGCAGCACAGTTTATTGAGAAAAATCCCAATTTACCTCCACATTCCCGTGTTCGTGCTTGGTTTGACACTGATGAAAACGAAATGAAAAAATTCATTGGGATTTTGATGTTGATGGGAATAATCAGAAAACCAGATATTGAGATGTACTGGTCTACAGATCCTATGTATGCAACACCTATTTTTGCAGCTGTCATGACACGTAACCGATTCTCTTTGCTGCTGAAATTCTTTCATTTGAATGACAACAGAAACGAGCCAGATAAGAAAGATCCAAACCGCGACCACTTGTTCAAGCTACGTCCTTTGATTGATCATTTATTTGAAGCATTTCAGTTGCCCTACATGCCAGGACCGTCAGTTGCAGTTGATGAAAGTTTATTGTCGTGGAAGGGCCGCTTACAGTTTCGACAGTATCTACCATTGAAAAGGGCACGGTTTGGTATCAAGATGTTTTGCTTAGCTGAGAATTCAGGTTACATTTATAGATTTCGTGTATACACTGGCAACTTGCACAACATTTAGTGGTCAATACTGCTTGAATAAATGTAAAAAATGTAAAAAAAATGTAAAAAAGTAAAAAAACAAAAATTGTTCAGATTTCGCCTGGCTTGGGGAATATTTAGGGAGTTGGCGGTTAAAGGGTTAATTAAATAAAATTATTATGTATTTACTCTACTTATAATAAAGAGAACGACAGCGGATACCAAAGAAAATGCGTTTGCATGAATTACAGTACGTATAGTGGTAACATCGGTATTTTACATTCTAGTACCGCAGGAGACATAGCAGTACAGTACTGCACAGTAGACGGGTTTACCTTTACATTCTGTTTTTAGGTAACGTATTAAGGTAATTTTTTAGGTAATGTATTAATGTATTAAGCTTAGTTTGCAATGAAATTAAAGTGCTTTGGGTACATACTGTATTTGGGGTTTAAACTGTAAAAATAGGCATTTAAAAGGCATTTTTTAACCACATCCAAAAGTCACGGTTTTTCACAATTCGCGGGTGCTCTAGGAACGTAACCCCCCGCAAATTTTGGGGGTGTACTGTAATCGTTCTCAGCGTTCAAAACTGACTTTCCTAATTTTGTAGCAAAATGATAAAAAAGTTAGCAATAGTGCATCACGTGTTTCTTTGAAAACTCGTCAATGTGGTTATCATCATCTATCAATTTTCTTTTACCTCTAATTGACGAAATTCTTTCTGCCGTACTGAGATTTTATAAAGATGATTTTAGGTTTAGTCATGATACAAAAATAACGGTTTCAATGAGAAGGTAATACACGATGCGGTGAGTGGTGACACAACAGTTTTGATATTGCGCTGTCTGCGAGGTGTTGATGGTTCTTCAACACAGCCACAGACTACCGATAATCATGCCGCGAAAAAAACGTAAACGCACGTCTTTAAACGGCCGTAGTGCTGGCAAGAAAACCACGCAAAATCCAAGACAGTCGTACAATACTATATCACATTAAATTTTAAGTACAATACTCACCTTTTATGGAGGCAATCACGCATACTATTTTCAGTGGAACACATTAATCTGTGAGTCGTATAAAAACAATACCTGAGTGAATTTTTTTTATTTTCAATATTGGGTAAGGTTTATTTAATTTTTAAACAATGATTTGTAACAATGATGTGGCAGACAGGCAGGCGAGTCCATTTAGCTTAAATTTCATTGCAGCAACACCAAATTGTACTCAGTAGTTTGTATGCCCCCCATGCCTGACAACGTCCTAATGAGATGATGGATGGTGTCCAGGGAGATCTCCTCCCAGATCTGGACCAGGGCATCACTGAACTCCTAGACAATCTGAGGCGTCAGATGGACTGAAACATAATGTCCCATAGAGGTGTTCTATTGGATCGAGGTAAGACGAGTGAGCATGGGGGGGGGGGCAGTCAATGGTATGAATTCCTTCATCCTCTCACCGCATGAGGCCAGGCATTGTTGTGCACCAGGACAAACCCAGGAGCCACTGCACCATCATAGGATTTGACAACGAGTCCAAGGATTTCATCCCGATACCTAATGGCAGTCCTGCAGTGCCATTGTCTAGCCTGTAGAGGTCTGTGCGTCCCTCCATTGATATGCCTCCCCACACCATCACTGACCCCCCACCAAACTGGTCATGCTGAACGATGTTACAGGCAGCACAACGTCCTCCACGGCTTCTCCAGACCCTTTCATGTCTGTCACATGTGCTCAGGGTGAACCTGTTCTCATCTGTGAAAAGCACAAGGTGCCCACCAGTAGTGGACCTGGCAATTCTGGTATTCTATGGCAAATGCCAATCGAGCTCCCCGGTGCCCACTAGAGGATGTCAGGCCCTCAGGCCACCCTCATGAAGTCTGTTTCTGATTGTTTGGTCAGAGTCATTCACACCAGTGGTCTGCCAGCTGGAGGTCATTTTGTAGGCTCTGCCAGTGCTCATCTTGTTCCTCCTTGCCCAAAGGAGCAGATACCGGTGGGTCCTGCTGATGGGTTAAGGACCTTCTATGAGGGGCCCTGTCCAGCTCTCCTAGAGGAACTGCCTGTCTGTCTCGTAAATTTATCCTCCATGCCCTTGAGACTGTGCTGGGAGACACAGCAATCCTTCTGGCAATGCCATGTATTGATGTGCCTGCCATCGTGGAGAAGTTAAACTACCTGTGCCACCTCTGTAGGGTCCAAGTATGGCCTCATGCTGCCAGTAGTGACACTGACCATAGCAACATGCAAAATGAGTGACAAAACAGATGAGGAGGGAAAAGTGTCAGTGGCCTCCACCTGTTAAACCATTCATTCCTGTTCTGGGGGTCTTCTCATTGTTGCCCCTCTAGTGCACCAAAGCAGCTGCAACTGATGAATGAGACCCTCTGCTACTTCACTGACCAGATCAATAGCCCAGAAGCTTCATTGACTTGATGCTAAACTAATTTTTTTTGAACAGTATATATAGATAAATCTACAAACTTTTCCAAAAGCATGTTTTCTCTTGGTCATTATGGATTATTGAGTGTGGATTGATGGGCAAAGATAGTAAATGTATTCATTAAAATGTCATCTACAACACAATAAAATGTGAAAATAAGTGAAGGGGTCTGAAGACTTCCTGAATTCACTTTACTTGGAATTAAAACAGAGCGAATGTTCGAGATACGAGAATAATTCATGATTCTGAATTAAAAGGAGGAAATGCTTCTATTTCCATAACTATTAACTACTTTAAATGATTATTGTAAGAGATGATCGCATAGTCAGCGTCAGAGACACAAGAGTCGGACTTAATTTAAAATGGCGTCCTGGAGGACACCCAGCACAATGACTGGAAAGGTCACGCCTGTCAAGCTTAACACATTGACTTCTTTGAAGATGGAACGGATAAGGAATGAGAACAGCATTTCTTGAGGCATTCCAAAAAAATGTTTGACACTGTGTCTCAAGAGAAATAAGTAATTAAAGTCAAACCTCGTGAGACTGTGGGTATGCCTTTTACTGTTCAACGGTTGATCTGTGATGGCTCAGAAGGCTTAATAGGAATTCTCATTGATGTTTCATTCCAGAATCCACTTTGTCACAGATGTTTCTTCTAAAATTCCTTAATAGTTTTAGACAAAAAGGAGCCATGACATGCAGCTGAGGTAAAAGCAGTCAAAATTGAGAATTTGGTTCGAAAGCATGTGATATTTTGTGAGATGTCTTTCAGATCTTGTTGTAATCTCCTTAAACACTTTATATTTTTACTTGTTATTGGACTGATGCCTTTATCTGATGTGACTTACAACATTTGAGATACAAATGGTTCCATTTCTTTTGTTTTTCTAATTGTAGCACAGGCAGATGAAGTGACATGGTCATAGTTAGATGGTGTCAGCAGTGGGATTTAAACACATAACCTCAGGGCTTAGTGTCTAATGCCATATAGACAATGTTTGTCAGTAAAAAATGAGAATTTGGTTCAAAAACCATGTGATATTTTGTCAGATCCCTTTCCAGTCTTACTTAATCTCTTCCAAGACTTCATATTTTTACTAATTACTGGACTGATGCCTTTACCTGAGGTGATTTACAATATCTGATATATGTTTGGTTCCATTTCTTTTGTTTTTCTAACTGCAGCACAAGCAGATGACATGAGTTTCTCATAGTTAGATGGTGTTAGGAGTGGGATTGAAAGACACATAATCTCAGGGTTTAGTATGTAATGTTGTATGGATTACTTTTTTTCAGTGAAAACTCAAAATTTGGTTTGAATATCATGTGATATTTTGTCAGATCCCTTTCCAGTCTTACTTAATCTCTTTCAAGACTTCATATTTTTATTTATTACTGTACGGATGCCTTTATCTGAGGTGACTTACAACATCTGAGATATGATTGGTGACATTTCTTTTGTTTTTCTAATTGTAGCACAGGCCAGTGAAATGCTTGCTCATAGTTAGATGGTGTCAATAGTGGGATTGAAACACATAACCTCAGGGCTTGAAGTCCATTGTCACACTGCCTGTCTTATTTTCCAGAATAAGTGATGTAATTAGAATACATTGATATAAATTGGACCAACTAATCATAGTATTTAGAAGCAAGGATTACAGTTTTGTCTTTTATTACCAAACAAAGCTGTCCATACATTTCACCAGATATTACTGAGCACACAATGCAAACACTTTCAAATTCAAAACATAAAAAAATGTGGAAAATTTGAACCCCTTTTCTGAGATCTTTGCTGGAATTCAAGTGGAGACCCTCAGGAGACTACTGTGTCATTCTTTCCTCACAAGAAAAATCTGAAAGCCATGAGACAAAGAACGAGTCTCCATTTTACGTCTTTATGGTCTTATTGCTGTTTTTCGCACTTGATTTTTCAGATCTATGGGATTAACTTGAAGGATCCACATCAGGTACAAAGCGCTGGTGAAAATGCAGCTTTCTATTGGCTACCTTTAGAGCATCCACAAAAATATAAATTATCTATGTTCATCCATTGTGACCAGTAGGGGGCATCACAGAGCCCCAGGCCCCATAAATACAAATACAGGTCCCAGGTACAAATAAAGATTTTATTTTCCATAAATACCTCTCACATGAGGGCAGCACAGTGACGCAGTGGGTAGCAGTTTGAATGTTCTCCCCGTGTCTGCGTGGGTTTCTTCCAGGTGCTCCAGTTTCCTCCCACAGTCCAAACACATATGCAGGTTAGGTGCATTGGCGATCCTAAATTGTGTGTAGTGTGTGCTTGGTGTGGGTGTGTGTCTGTGCCCTGCGGTGGGCTGGCGCCCTGCCCAGGGTTGGTTCCCGGAATTAGCTCTAGCAGACCCCCATGACCCTGTGTTAGGATATAGCGGGTTGTACAATGACTGACTGACTGACCTCTCACATGTTGCACAACGCACAAAATCCAAGCAATAACCCTCTTCCCCCTCTTCGTCTTTCCTCTCCTTTCTCTCCACCAGGTGAGCTTCATCCTCATTCATCACTGAGAAACGATGAAGTCAAATGAATTAACGCGAAAATTGTCGATCAGTTACACGGCAAATTGTTTAAATGCATATCAATAGACTCTGCTGAAACAGTTGGTGGTAATGGTGCGGAAGATGAAAACATCAACTTACAATATCACAAAGAATATCTACAACCGTTAACACCGTTTGGTGTTCGACTTACTGTTTACAGAAAGATGTATCATAATGTTATTGGGTACTTTATGTCTGAGTGATGGGCTATGCAATAGGACAGGATAAGTTATATTCAAAATTAATCGAACAATTCTGACATGTAAAATTTTAACAGGCGACAAGAAAGGTAATGTAGTCCATCTTCACTAATGACATTAGACACCAAAGGAGATCTTGACATGCCATTTGTATTCAAACGTTTACAGTTTCCTGTCAGAATAGCTTTTGCATAGACAATTAACAAATCACAGAGACAAACACTCGGAAAAGTCGGTTTATTTATTAGAGAGAAAGAAATGATATTCACTCACGGGCAGTTATACGTTGCGTTGTCACGATGTAACTCCAAACACGCAATCAAAATTCAATGCGATATTGACGAAAAGTTAATTCCAAAAATTGTTTTTACTGAAGTTTTACAGTAAAAGTGTAAGTTTAAAAAGCATTTGTGTGTTAATTTCAAAGCCAAACAGAATGAAAATGTATAATGCAATGAATACCTCTAACGCAACATGAAACATCATTTTCTTTCAATTTATTTTTATTTTTGAAAATAAAAAATAAAGCTTGTCATGAGATAAAACACGGAGTGCAAAATAAAAACTTCAGTTCATTTAGACTACACTAACAAACAACATAAATTCATTAAATTCCCTTTAGGGAATTCTGACATAATCCATTCATCCATCCATTATGAGTTTTTTTTTATAAGTGTAAGGAATGAATAATTGGAATTGGTATTGGAAGCTTTGAAATTGCATTTATTATCGACCAAATAAATCAAACCAGATTTTGTATAATAAATAATCATTCATCAAATCAATTGTATCCTCCATTGAGTCATATAAAGAAAAATTGCCTGCACTTTAGAGACAAGATTTCTGACCGTCATTTATCAATTACTGAACCGAGAACAGCAATGATAATAGATCATTTTGAAAGATGTATGTTTTGTATAGGATTTTAAGGAGAATCAGCCATTGACTGAGAGATGATATTCTATATACTGAGCATATTTTTAGTAAGTTTAGCCGATCAGTGAATGCATTTAGGCCCACAGAAGTCAAAATGTATGTGCAGTGCAGTGAGCTGAGGTCCTCCATTCTTAATTGCAAAGATGAAAGAAACAGAAAAAGTGACACTGGGGTGGAAATGCAGTCTATCATCAAGAAATGATTATAAACGCCTCCATTTGGATCAATCCCGCTTAAGAGGCCAGTGTGGTTCACACAATGCCAGGTGGCATGTTAAAAAGTAGCCTGAACATCACGGAGAACATGCAGTCTTGACCTTCGTGACACACACAGTCAGCACATTGACTTATCGGGATGTACTGTACAAGCTACCATGTTGGCAAAATCCTCGGCAGTACGGATAGAAGAGGGCTTCTCAGATCCAGTGTATTGGTCACACAATCAGTAGGATGCCATAAGAGCAATTGGAAAGGGAAGTTATTCGATACATCTCTCCCAAGTCAACTTGAAGGAGCCTGTATGTAGAGCTTCACAATTAGAGTCCCCAATGAATACGACACGCCTTCACTTCCAGCAACACTTTAATAACAGGACTAACAACATGAAACAAAGCAGAGATTTCCGGCCAGGTTTCCGTACTGCATCAAAGCTTTGCTCTACAATGTTTCGGGAAATGGGAGCTTAGAAATAGGAGTAATACATCAAGTAAGTTTATTTGTGTTGCGGAAGACAGCCCGGACACAGACAGGTGGACATGTTTAAAAGCACCACCACACATTTATTTACAAGTCAGCTATATACAGATGTGCACATCAAACCCCCAAAACTCCCCCAAAGTCCAGGCCTCAAAATGCCTCTTCCTTCTTCAGACCGCCTCTGTTCCTCTCTTCCCGAGCTCTGTCCATCTACATTCCCGACTCCAGCCAATCCTTTCTTCTGCCACCTCCACTCCTCACTCGTGACCTCGTCCTCCTCCACCCGACTCTGGCGTCTGAAGGGAGTGAGGCGGCCTCCTTTATAGTGCTCCCATGATTAACCTCCGGCAGCATTTCCGGGTGTGGTGGAAGTTCTGTATGCCCAGACTCTGGAGCTGTCCAGGTGCCCCCTTGGTGAGGACCACCGACCCCCAGCGGGTTGAGCTTGTGAGCCTCCAAATCTGTGGCCCCGATGTAAACCCAGGGGACTGCCCTCTCGTATCCTGGGGGAGGTACTCCTGGTAGTGCGCCCATTCCCCCGGTCTTCTCATATAAAGGGCGTCTTGTCCAGGAAGTCTCCCCGGCCATCCATCACAGTGTTTTCTATTAAAAAAAGTAAGAATCCATATGAATACGCAAGAGTTTACTGGGTAGGTAAGTACAGTGCTCAGCATAAATGAGTACACCCCACTACATTTGTTAGAAAACCTTTAGTTTCCTTTCAGTATCAACATTGTCTATGAGATACTGTACTACAAAATACTCCCACAAATGTGGGCCATTGATTTCAAACAAGATTTGTTAATTTGCACACACAAAAAAGTGATTATCCTAACAAGTTCATTCAAGTCCATGTAGCAAAAATGAGTACACCCCAATTATAGTCTTAGGAGAAAAGCCACACTTAAGACTACGAAAGTCCAATTAACAGGCATTCAACCACAGGTGAGTCTAATGATTCATTTAAGAGGTGTCCAGCAGACAGGTGACTATTACTTAACAAAGAAAAGCCCTTCCCATTTCATGCTGCCAGCAATGGCTCCACATGGAAGAGAAATGTCAAAAAATCTGAGAAAGGAAATCATTACTTTACACAAAAAAGGTGAGGGCTACAAGAAGATCAGCAAAGCTTTACATATCAGTCAAAATACTGTAGCAAAAGTGATCCAAAAATTTAAGAAAGATGGAAGTGCAACCATCTTACAGAGACGTCCAGGCTGTCCACGGAAGTTAACATCTCGACAGGAGCGTCTTCTGCTGAGAAGGGTTGAAGAAAATCGCCATGCAAGTTCACTGCAGTTAGCTAAAGCAGTAGAAAGCCAAACTGGAGTGACCGTTTCCCGTGAGACAATACGGCGCACACTGCAGAGGAATGGCATGCATGGGTATCGTCCACGAAGGAAGCCTCTACTAAAGCCCATGCACAAAAAAGCACGCCTAGAATTTGCTAAGGCCCATGCTGAAAAAGATGAAGACTACTGGGACTCTATACTCTGGAGTGATGAGACAAAGATCACTGTTTTTGGAACTAATGGTTTCAAAACTGTATGGCGTCGTAAAGGTGAGGATTTCAAAGAAAAATGCATGGTGGTGGCAGTGTCCTTATGTGGGGCTGCATGAGTGCTGCTGGTGTTGGGGAGCTGCATTTCATTGATGGTATCATGAACTCAACAATGTACTGCTCTATACTGAAGGAGAAGATGCTGCCATCACTCCGTGCACTTGGTCGTCGTGCACTTTTCCAACACGACAATGATCCAAAACACACATCTAAAGCTACTGTTGCATTTCTGAAGCAGAACAGGGTGAAGGTGATTGAATGGCCAAGTATGTCTCCTGATCTGAACCCAGTCGAACACCTGTGGGGAATTCTGAAGCGACAAGTTGAGCATCACTCTCCATCCAGCATCCAGGCTCTAAAAGAGGTTATTCTTGAAGAATGGAAAAAAGATAGATGTTGCAATATGTCGCCAACTTGTTCATTCCATGCCTAGAAGACTTGGTGCTGTCCTTAAGAATCACGGTGGTCATACAAAATACTAGATGTAGTAGTTTTTGTTGCGGGGTGTATTCATTTTTGCTTCAACCAATTTGAGTGAAACTGAAGATTTTGTGATCTAAGTTATATTATTAACCTTAATTTCATGTTATGGAGTTTAACAAGTGTTCAATAAAACTCAGCCTTGTGAAAATTTTGGACATTGTTCTTTTGTTCATTGAGCTACTGATTAAATTCGTACTTTTTAAAGGGGGTGTACTCATTTATGCTGAGCACTGTAAGTATGTCTGGTCTCCCGGTATCAATCAACGCACAAGTTTTATTAGGTCAGTACGTCTGGTACCTACGTACCAATCAAATACTACATACTGTAGATTCTACGTGCTAGATTATTATTGCTTGGTGTGCATTATTTATGTTACATCTTACATGATACCTCAATGTGTGTACATATTATATTTGTGGAACACGGCCCGGACACAGACAGGCAGACATCGTTAGTACACCCAACACATGTTTATTTACAACAATAAAGTGCCACACGCAACCCCAGTACTCGCCCAAAGTCCAGGCCTTTTCCAAATACCTTTCTCAGGTCTGCCTCCACTCCTCTCCACCGACCTCTGTCTTTCTCCTCTCCCGACTGCAGACCCCGAACGGAGGGAGGCGGCCCCTTTTATAATCACCCAGATGTGCTCCAGGTGCCACCCGATAATCTTCTGCCGGCACTCCCCAGTGTGGCGGAAGTACTGGCTGCGCACCCGGGTGTCCCTGGTCGTCTTCCCCCCAGTGTGGTGGAAGTGATGAGGACCAGGGCTCTCCAGGCATCGGGGCGCCCCCTGGCAGTGACCACGGGCCCCTATAGGGTTGAGCTTCCAAACTCAGTTCCCGTGGTCCCCAAAGCCACCAGGGTGGTCGCCCCATCATGGTCTGGAGGAGGTGTAATCCCTCCTCCGGTCCTTCTGGGCATCCCGGCTGGGTGCCACCCCCAAGCCGCTTGACACGTATTATACTAGCTGTCTCCCGTGGCTCTGCCTGAGTAGTAGTGAAACAGGACAAACTTTAAAACTTTTAAACTTTGTAATTAATACCAACAATTTCACATTGCATCTTTTCAATTCAAATCGTCCATAGTGCAAGGCTTGTTCTGATAGACTTTTCCTTCCAGCAAACCCCAAAAGGAAGAAGTCTGGTGGTGTCAGATCTGCCCCTTAGAAATGACCCAGTTGCCGAAGAAGGACTCAATTTCTGCCATGCTCCTTGCCAATGTGTGACACGTTGCTCCATCTTGCTGGAAGTCACCTTCTGTTAAGTCACGATCATCCAGTAAAGTCTGACATTGCTTAGACGAATTGGTGACCTAATAGGTTCACACCATGAGGAGGTGCAGGTCAATATGGTACACCACCATCCTGATGAGAAGTCGAGTGACTGAGTGAAGGGGTACAGGTGGTAGGCACCCAAAAGTTGCAAACGGATGTTAAATGTCACATCGGCTCTCTGGCACATAACTCATAGCTTCAACGTAGGGGCATCCTGGCGTGTTTGAAACCCCATATACTGAGGAGTACATTGCACGTTGTTTTGTTCAGATTGTTTCGTCCTAGAGAGAGTTATTACAGAATATTCGGGGCCTCTTTCAAGTGAATCTCCCTTATTAATTATATTATATTATATTATATTATATTATATTATATTATATTATATTATATTATATTATATTATATTATGGGCGGCATGGTGGCGCAGTGGGTAGCACTGCTGCCTCGCAGTTGGGAGACCTGGGGACCTGGGTTCGCTTCCCGGGTCCTCCCTGTGTGGAGTTTGCATGTTCTTCCCGTGTCTGCATGGGTTTCCTCCAGGTGCTCCAGTTTCCTCCCACAGTCCAAAGACATGCAGGTTAGGTGGATTGGCGATTCTAAATTGGCCCTAATGTGTGCTTGGTGTGTGTTTGTGTGTGTCCGGCAGTGGGCTGGCACCCTGCCCGGGATTGGTTCCTGCCTTGTGCCCTGTGTTGGCTGGGATTGGCTCCAGCAGACCCCTGTGACCCTGTGTTTGGATTCAGCGGGTTGGATAATGGATGGATGGATGGATTATATTATATTATATTATAGCTGCCTCGCAGTAAGGAGACCTGGGTTTGCTTCCTGGGTTCTCCCTGCGTGGAGTTTGCATGTTCTCCCCGTGTCTGCATGGGTTTCCTCCGGGTGTTCCAGTTTCCTCCCACAGTCCAAAGACATGCAGGTTAGGTGCACTGGTGATTCTGAATGGTCCCTAGTGTGTGCTTGGTGTGTGGGTATGTGTGTGTGTGCCCTGCAGTGGGCTGGCGCCCTGTCTGGGGTTTGTTACCTGTCTTGTGCCCTGTGTTGGCTGGGATTGGCTCCAGCAGATCCCCCTGACCCTGTGTTAAGATATAGTGGGTTGGATAATGGATGGATATTATATTATATTATATTTTACATACATACTACCTACCTATGTGCCACCTATCCAAGACAGGTTTTATCTCATTTAACAAATTAAATGGGAAACCCCAATTGTTGTCCCAACATTTTTTTAGACCTAGTTCTCACTACTGCTCGACCACAGCACCTAAAAAGAGTCAGTAACCAGAAAAGGAAAACCAGTAACTCCGACCATGGCACCTTCTTCTTCTTTTTGGCTGCTCCTGTTAGGGGTTGCCACAGTGGATCATTTGTTTCCATATCTTCCTGTCCTCGTCATCTTGTTCTGTTACACCCATCACCTGCATGTCCTCTCTCAGCACATCCATAAACGTCAGGTATGGTAGTAGACAGAAACTTAGCCCTAATTTGATCCCCTTTGGTAGAGGTGTTCTTTATCTTCTTCATTCGGCTGCTCCCATTAAGGTTTGCCTCAGTGGATCATCTCCTTCCATATCTTCCTGTCTTTGTCATCTTGCTCTGTCACACCCATCACCTGCATGTCCTCTCTCACCACATCCATAAACCTTCCTCTTCTCCTCTTTCCTGGCAGCTCTATCCTTAGTACCCTTCTCTCAATATCCCCAGCATCTCTCCTCTGCACATGTCCAAACCAACACAATCTTGCCTCTCTGACTTTGTCTCCCAACCGTCCCACCTGAGCTGACCCTCTAATGTCCTCATTTCTAATCCTGTACAATCCTTGTCACACCCGATGCAAATCTTAGCATCTTTAACTTTGCCACCTCGAGCTCTGTCTCCTTTGCCACCATCTCCAGGCCTTATAACACAGCTGGTCTCACTACCGTCCTGTAGACCTTCCCTTTCACTCTTGCTGATACCCGTCTGTCACAAATCACTCCTGACACTCTTCTCTACCCATTCCACCCTGCCTGCACTCTCTTCTTCACTTCTCTTCCACAATCCCCGTTACTCTGTACTGCTGACCCCAGGTATTTAAGCTCCTCCACCTTCACCAGCTCTACTCCCCTCATGCTCCCCATTCCACTGACCTCCCTCTCATTTACACACATGTATTCTGTTGTGGTGGTCCTGCTGACCTTCATTCCTCTCCGCTCCTCCTCATATCTCCACCTCTCCAGGGTCTCCTCAACCTGCTCCCTACTCTCGCCACAGATCACAATGTCATCAGAAAACACTCATTTTCAAAATTCAATAAATGAATATATAAAATATATACACGGCAAGCTGGATTGAGACTTTAAAAGTCATTTCTTCAGTCAGTTTTTCATCACTGTAGCTGGGTATGAAGCAGACCAAGCCGTGGCACCTTTACTTTATGTCAGTTGTCATCACTGCTGTTGTGACAAAATCCCTCACAAGACAAACAACAATCCTTAAAAGCCGAGGCAATCATCCCTGGCCAGCATTTGCCCCTATGAGTCACTGACCTGCCTTCATGCGCCTTTCATCAACCTTTTCTCCTGATTTGCTAACCTTGCAGGACTCAAGTGATTTAAAAGCAAACCAATTAATCAGCCAATCATCATTAACCTGACAACAATTAATTGCAGATTACGTTCTAAAAACGCTACCAGCCATCTCCATTTTTCTGATTAGGCGTCACTCAAGTTGGTCTCTGGTCTGGCACACATCACATGATCGAATAAGCTAGGATGACTCATACAGAGGACAATTCAAATAGCTGAAGTGTTTTATTATCTTATTCTATTTTACAAAATGTAAAATGTATTTTACAAATGTGCCAGGGTCACGGGGGTCTGCTGGAGCCAATCCCAGCCAACACGGTAGGTACACAAACTCCGGGCAGGGTGCCAGCCCAACGCTGGGTGCACACACACACACCAAACACACATTAGGAACAATTTAGGATTGCCAATGCACCTAACCTGCATATCTTTGGACTGTGGGAGGAAACCGGAGCACTTGGAGGAAACCCACGCAGACACGGGGAGAACATGCAAACTTCACGCAGGGAGGACCCGGGAGAACAAATCCAGGTCAAGTACAAAGTCCCATCCATCCATCCATCCATTTTCCAACCTGCTGAATCCGAACACAGGGTCACGGGGGTCTGCTGGAGCCAATCCCAGGGCACAAGGCAGGAACCAATCCTAGGCAGGGTGCCAACCCACCGCAGGACACACACAAACACATCAAGCACACATTAGGGCCAATTTAGAATTGCCAATCCACATAACCTGCATGTCTTTGGACTGTGGGAGGAAACCGGAGCGCCCGGAAGAAACCCACGCAGACACGGGGAGAACATGCAAACTCCACGCAGGGAGGACCTGGGAAGCGAACCCAGGTCCCCAGGTCTCCCAACTGTGAGGCAGCAGCGCTACCCACTGCGCCACCGTGCCGCCCAGTACAAAGTCAGAAGTGTAAAAAGTATAACAATACAAATAATACTAATACTACTACTACAACTAATAATGATGATGATGATGATGATAATATTTTATATACTGTCAAAAACCTGTAAAACACTAAAAGTACAAAGTCCGTCCATCCATCCCACTATATCCTAACTACAGGGTCACGGGGGTCTGCTGGAGCCAATCCCAGATAACACATGGCACAAGGCAGGAAACAAACCCTGGGCAGGGTGCCAGCCCACCGCAGGGCACACACACACTCCCACACACCAAGCACACACTAGGGACAATTTAGAATCGCCAATGCACCTAACCTGCATGTCTTTGGACTGTGGGAGGAAATCCACGCAGGGAGGATCCGGGAAGTGAGCCCAGGTCTCCCTACTGTGAGGCAGCAGCGCTACCCACTGCACCACCGTGCCACCCTCCTGACACCCTTTCCTGGTTATTCCAGGCCACTCTGCACTCTATGGGTTACCCCTGCCTGTAATGAACAATAATCTCTCTCTATATAAAATCCAATGTCTGTCTGTCTGTCTGTCCGCTTTTCATGAGAGAACTACTTCACGGATTTTGGATCGGGCTTGTTTCTAGAATTTGCTTGAACATTCCGGGTTGATTTTGTGACTTCTCTCATAGTTCACTTGCAGGAGTGATATATTCATGCTAATTGAGTGCCATATTATTGCGCTAACCTGAGACAGAAGCTGCGGGCCGAGAGGAGGAGTAAGCCTGACGTCAGGAGTGGGGAGCCGGGTGGGGTAACTCCTCACTCACGTGCCAGCATTGGAGCAAACCATGCTTCCACTTATCTAGCGAAAGAGCAAACAACTTAACGGATTTAGATCGGGTTTTTTTCTATAACTAGCTTGAACATTCCAGTTGATTTTGCGACTTCTCTCTTCGTGCTAAGTATCATAGTTCCCATGTGGTGCCGATTTATTCACGCGAAACTGAGAGAAGGGGGGAGGCGGGGCCTCAGGAGTAAGGAGCCGGGCAGGGCCCTCCTCACTCATGCGCCAGCCTCTGTTCAAGATGCTCTACATTGCACCACGTGTTGGAGCGCACCTCACCTCCACTTAGCTAGTGAGACCTGTTTGCTCAGCAGACATTGTCATCTAGAGATTCTTAAAGTGTAACGTTTGACATTTTTGAGACAGAGAGATTAGAGCTACGTGTTGTGGCACCCGGCTGGGTTTCATGCCCAGCCGGGATGCTCAGGAAGACAGGAGGAGGGCTCATGCCTCCTCCAGACCACGAGGGGGCGACTGCCCTGGTTGCTTTGGGGGCCACGGGTACAGAGCATGGAAGCTCTACCCTGTAGGGGCCCGTGGCCACCCCCAGGGGGAGCCCCAATGCCTTAGGAGCCCTGGACCTCAGCACTTCCACCACACCCGGAAGTGCTGGGGGGAAGAGGAGCAGGGACACCTGGAGTTCTTCCGGTTGTGCAGCCGGGGAGTGTCGGCGGAAGAGTGTCGGGAAGCACCTGGAGCCCATCCGGGGTGTATAAAAGGGGCTGCCTCCCTCCAGTCAATGGCAAGAGTCGGGTTGAAGTAGGACGGAGCTCAGAGGAGAGGAGTGGAGGCGGACCAGAGACTGAAGGTATTGTGTTGTGTGGCCAAGGACTTAAGGGGTGATTGGTGCTGCGGCACCGGGTTTGTGCTCACTATTTCCTGTAAATAATGTATAATAAATGTGTGTGTGGTGAAACCAACATGTCTACCTGTCTGTGTCCGGGCGGTTCGCCACAGTGTGTTTTAGAGGGTACCTGCTGATTGGCAGAGATATCACGGCCACACATAGGGGAACGCTCTCTCGTCAGAGCTGAACATGATCAGATACGGTGCCAACGTTTGACACTTTGGCCTTCCACTTGACCCAGAGATTCCTTGCCAACTTTTTACATTTTTGCCAAATAGATCACCCCTGGTAGCAAAAACAAAAATATTGAATATCAAGAGGCCCTCTAATAAGAAAGCTGTCAATATAAATTATTCTCCATACAAATTATTACATTTTTTTTTTGGATTTTTTAATTAATATTTAACGTTTGTCCAGTTTCACTACTAAGCGGGCAGAGCTGCGGGGGACAGCTAGTAATCTAATAAAGACTGCCATCTGTCAATGCTTTTCATTTTACAAGTCAGCTCCAAGTCTCCTTCAGTATATGAAGCTGGCATTGTGAAATAAGGGGAAAACTGGTCCTGTGTGCTGAACCCTCCAGACAACTGGCAAATCTTGTGGTAGCCATAAAAAAAGATGGGCAGTTTATCTAAATCTTATAGGCCGGAGCGATCCTTCAAAACAAGCGACCTCAAAGTTAAAAACAGGACGTGCAGTTTTAGCCCCCCTGACTCTACACGTAGGCTTCTGCTTTTACACCCGAAGCTGCCAGGGATTGGCGCTGACCCATGAGGTGCAGGAGAGCATTGAGTGGTTATGACAACGGATTGATGGAGAATAATATTAATAGCAAGAATAATAGATTATGGTTTGGAATGCTATCCCGCATTCCCTGTAGCCGTTTACGATGGCAGCCGGGCTGAGCTCCCCCTCTCAGCGCTCAGAACAAGATAAGCAATTAATAAAAAGGATGAATGGAGCGATAAACAAGAGGATGAGTGATGTTCATAATAATAACGGGCAAGATCAGGAATATATGTAAATAACGCGTGGCATAAACCCCTCGTAAAATCCATCACATCATATGCTACTCCTAATATCAATTTTATAGAAGTTTCTCCTGGAACGGATCCTGCTCATTGGCAACGGCTGTTGGCACCTCATTAAACCGTAAACACTCTGCAGTGTACGGAGGATGGGGTGGGGGGGGGGCTCATAATTAATGCCCCATAAAAATGCATTATTGGACGGCTGGCATCTGCTCCGGCGATATCTTTAGCTTGCTTAATCTCTCAGTTCTGTCCACATTTTCTAAATCGATGTCTCTGGAAGGCCGTGATCGTATAGTCTGTGGTGGGTTGGCACCCTGCCCGGGATTGGTTCCTGCCTTGTGCCCTGTGTTGGCTGGGATTGGCTCCAGCAGACCCCCATGACCCTGTGTTCGGATTCAGCGAGTTGGAAAGTGGATGGATGGATGGATGGATGGATGGATGGATGGATGTCTCTGGAATTCCACTTTGTGAGGGGCCATGTGAGGGTGGTCCAAAACAAAAAAAAAAACTAACCGACTCAAGTTCTCCACAAGGTTTGTTTTATTCTTTATCATATTTGTAAGAGGTTAGGAGCAGGTGCTGCACCCGCCACAAGATAAACCAACACTGAATCCCAGATTATGACCCGAGTGCAGCCATCACCCCGCTAGTTCAGATGGAATGGAACCAATGTGAGGTTTTTGTGTGGTGGCTGGAGTGCCAATTCTGCCACCAACCCTCAGGTTTTTCCCCTACTTTGTAGATTAATGTCATAACAAGGACGGAGCAATTACAGTTTTTAAGGGCCTTGCTGAAGGGCCCAATGAAGTAGAGTCACTTTTCGGCATTCGAACCGGCAACCTTCTGATTACCAGTGCAGATCGCTAGCCTCAGAGCCACCACTCCGCCTACATTTGTAAGAAACACACAGAATCGTATGAAAATAAGAGGCCATTAGGCAGTTTTGATGTCATTTGCTTGGACGCTTTTATGCAAAGTGACTTACAAAGGAGGTCAAAGTGATCGAGTGATATCAGTCTGGGGGGCAGTTTTGAAGGAGCAGGACAGGTCGCCACCAATGGAGACCTACCAATCCAATACAATGCCTTCAACACAATCCAACCTCTGCTCCTTAGGGACAAGCTGACAGAGATGGGAGTAGATTCATACCTGGTGGCATGGATCGTGGACTATCTTACAGACAGACCTCAGTATGTGCGTCTCGAGAACTGCAGGTCTGACATTGTGGTCAGCAACACAGGAGCGCCGCAGGGGACTGTACTTTCTCCGGTCCTGTTCAGCCAACATACATCGGACTTCCAACACAACTCGGAGTCCTGCCACGTGCAAAAGTTTGCTGATGACACTGCTATCGTGGGCTGCATCAGGAGTGGGCAGGAGGAGGAGTATAGGAACCTAATCAAGGACTTTGTTAAATGGTGCGACTCAAACCACCTACACCTGAACACCAGCAAAACCAAGGAGCTGGTGGTGGAATTTAGGAGGACCAGGCCCCTTACGGACCCCGTGATCATCAGAGGTGACTGTGTGCAGAGGGTGCAGACCTATAAATACCTGGGAGTGCAGCTGGATGATAAATTAGACTGGACTGCCAATACTGATGATCTGTGCAAGAGAGGACAGAGCCAACTATACTTCATTAGAAGGCTGGCGTCCTTCAACATCTGCAATAAGATGCTGCAGATGTTCTATCAGATGGTTGTGGCGAGCGCCCTCTTCTACGCGGTGGTGTGCTGGGGAGGCAGCATAAAGAAGAGGGACGCCTCACATCTGGACAAACTGGTGATGAAGGCAGGCTCTATTGTAGGCATGGAGCTGAACAGTTTAACATCCATGGCAGAGCGACGGGCGCTGAGCAGACTCCTGTCAATCATGGAGAATCCACTGCATCCACTGAACAGGATCATCTCCAGATAGAGGAGCAGCTTCAGAGACAGACTGCTGTCACCATCCAGCTCAAGTGACAGACTGAGGATATCGTTCCTCCCCCAAACTATGCGACTCTTCAATTCCACCCAGGGGGGTAAACGTTAACATTATATAAAGTTATTGTCTGTTTTTACCTGCATTATTATCAATCTTTAATTTAATATTGTTATTTTGTATCAGTAAGGTGCTGCTGGAGTATGTGAATTTCCCCTTGGGATTAATAAAGTATCTATCTATCTATCTATCTATCTATCTATCTATCTATCTATCTATCTATCTATCTATCTATCTATCTATCTATCTATCTATCTATCTATCTATCTATCTATCTATCTATCTATCTACTCAAAGCGCTCAGCAATTGCAGGTTAAGGGCCTTGCTCAAGGGCCCAACAGAGCAGAGTCCCTATTGGCATTTACGGGATTCGAACCAGCAACCTTCCGATTGCCTGTGCAGATCCCTAGCCTCAGAGCCACCACTCCGCCTCTTTGGGGTTCATAGATTTGTAAATCTGACTCTGAAGGAGTCACCAGCCATGAACCTCACCGCACGTCACTGTTATTAAGCCTCTACAACTCCTGGCACCTCACACCCAGATGAACAGACTTGAGCTCTGAGAACTTTTTGTACAACTTGAGCTGTGGTGGTGAGGTGGGTGGCACAGCAGGCTGCTTGCTGCTTGTGCTGATCGACACATTTGCAACACAAATGACGCTAATGGAGTGGTGTGAAGGAATTTAAGGTGGCCCGGGATTACAACTTTTTTCAGGGATTAAGCCCTTTGCCTGGCTCCTTGTGTGACAAGGCGTATCTCTTTAATGGCTGGTAGCCCAATTTCTGCATTTCTGGATTATTTTATGGAGCAAACTGATAGACGCATGGCTGTCTGATTGCTAGCAAGTCCGTGGATTAGCTCAGATGAGAAGCTTTACCTAAATGCGTCATGATTCATAGGACGCTGTAGAAATACCACAAAAGAAAGTCCTTCTTCAAAACCAGCAAGGTGCCTGTAAAGTATGAAAATCTCAGTCTGCGTCATTCACTGGGAAAAGCCAGCATGGGACACAATTCCTTCTGGCTTTGTTGCAGCTCAGCCTAAATGAGATATTGACAGAATCATTAACCCCTTTATCGATGCAGCTATGACCCGTTGGATTACAGAAGAGGCCGAAGATTCACTCTGTAGTGCCAACCAGTCATCCATGGCCGCTCTGAAATGACCTAGAGACAGAAAAGGACAATTATATCATCACCTTCAAGCCTGACTCGATAAGTAAGCAATTCTAAAACCCAGGATCACTCCCTGCTGCAATCCGAGGTCAATAACTGTTGCCCTATTCAGCTCTAACTGAGATTTGAAATTACCAGCTAACAAATAAAAAAAAAGAATCACACCGAAATGTTCCTTCATTTCAGGCACGGTCTACCAGTTTAATGTTCTTCAGATTTAAAAGTTGCTGTAATTATTGCAGGTGACACTCACAAAATACAGCACCCTCCATAATGTTTGGGACAAGGACACATTTTTCTTTGGTCTTCTCCTCTGCTCCGCAGTTGCAAATTACAAATCAGACAATTCAGACATTGTGATTAAAGACGCACACTGCAGACTTTCATTTAAGGGGATTTGTAGACATTTGGGTCACACAACACTTTGTCAACACGGTCCCCTTATTTCAGATCATCATAATGCTTGGGGCACAGCATTGGCCGTTGTCACATTTAGGACTTTGTCACATTTCCCTCACATGCAATGACTGCTTGAAGTCAGAGATTCACAGACATCAGGCAGGTGCTGAGGGTCTCCTCTGGTGCTGTTCTGCCAAGCCTCTAATGACACCATCTTCAGCTCCTGCTTGTTTTGATGGGCTTGTCTCTTCAGCTTATGGAAGGCCTACACAACTGGTTTGAAATCGGGTGACTGGCTTGGCCATTGAAGAATTTTCCATTTCTTAGCTTTGATAAACTCCTGTGTCACCTCAGCAGTGTGTTTGGCTCTTTATCTTGTTGTAGATTGAAGCCCCATTCACTGAGTTTTGAGATCTTTACTAGACCTTGAGCAGATCAGGTGTTTCTACACACCTCAGAATTCATTGTGCCATCAGCAGTTCCATCATCAATGAAGGGAAGTGTGCCAGGACCTGTGGCAGCCATACATGCCCAAGCCATAACACCCCCCATGTTTAACAGATGAGGTGGTCTGCTTTGGGTCTCGTTCAGTTCCTATTCATTTCCACACTTTGCTCTTTGCTGTCACTCTGATGAGGTCCGTCTTTGTCTAGTCTGTCCACAAGACCTTTTCCCAGAATTCTGCAGGCTCTTATTTCATAAACTGTAATGTGGCCATACTGTTTCAGTGGTCTCCATCTTGCAGTTTGTCCTCCTCAGTGTTTCTGTTCATGAAGTCTTCTGCTGATAGTCGTCTCTGACACACACACAATCGGCCCCCTGAAGACTGTCTCTGATCTATCAGACAGGCATTTGGGGGCTTTTTCTTGACCATAGTGAGGATTCTTCTGCCCTAAACAGTGGAGGTCTTCCTCGATCTACCAGTCCCTTTGTGATTACTAAGCCCACCAGTGTGTTCTTTCTTCTTCATGATATTCCAGATTTCGGTCATCCTAAAGTGTTACTGATGTCTCTGACGGTTTTATTCTTGTTCTCCATCCTCATAATGGCTGCTTTGACTTTCATTGACTCAGCTCTTGTCCTCATGTTGAACAACGGCAGCTACAGACTCCAAAGGGTAGAAGTGAGCCGAGGTGCCTGATGAAGACAAGAAATCCACCTGAGGAATCCAAAACACCTCTGAGGCCAATTGGCCCAAACATTATGGTGCCCTAAAATGGGGGGACCGTGTAATTAAAGTGTCGTGTGACTGAAATTTCAGCAAATGTTCTTAAATGAAAGTCTGCAGTGTGCACTTTAATCACGATGGCTGAATTGTGTCATTTGTAACTTTGGGGGCAGACGGGGACTTCAAGGAGAAATGTGTCTTTATCATAAACATTATGGAGGACAATGTCAGTCTTATTACATTGTGCATTCGGCTTTATTTCTAATAAATTACTCAACATTCAGTTAAGCCTCACTAACATGTATTTCTATAAGCTTTGGGCTGCTTGGTGCCTCACTGCTGTCTCACGGCTCCACAGCCCTGCCTCTTCAATCCTTGTTTTTCTGCAGTGTGCTCGTTTAATTTCTTCATCCATATGAGTGTTTTCTTTTTTTTTTACTCCAGGTTGTCCAGTATATTCCAACGATGTGTGAACTGAGCATCCGAACTCACTAAAGACTTCCAAAAGTGCCAACTAGGGGGAGAAATCCCATCAAAAACCCTGGCTAGATACAGAAAGGGACATGCAGAATCTGCAGAAAATAAAAGGTTAATTATCACAAAAAATGCTCCGTTAAGTTCATGAAGCACACAAAACAAGAAGGAGTTGCCAAGTAGACTAGGAATTTTTTTTTCTCACTCTTCCAATATTTTTGTGAACAATATTTTATGTGGGTATTTTGGCTGCTTTTTCTCGAACACCATTCGTGCGGTTTCCTCAGAATTATACAGGGCTATTCAAAATGAAAGAACAGATTTCAAAAATGTATTTCAAACTGTGATGATACGGGTTCTCTCCATGCTCCCAATGTCCTTATGGGAGCCTTAAACCCAACACCATTGGTAATGTCACCGAGATGAGCTGACAAATGAGGACGAGTCTTACATGAAGCCAGGGGAGATATTCAAAAAGTGCCATAGTGCTTTTATTAAAACAACAAAACTAAAACAAAGTGTTCAAGTAAAAGTGCAGTACCTCAGGTTCAATAAATAATCCATCAAAACGAGTGTCCAGGATGGATAAAAATCAAATAAATGAATCCTTTAAAATATGAGTTTAAAAATACAGTAGCTAAAATGCCATCTCTCTCTCTCTTTCCTCTCCGGCCCACCTCTTCTTTCTGTATCCCCGGCTCACCCATAACTCACATAGCAAGTGGAGACCCAACAGCCACGAGCTCCTTCAGCCAACCTCCGTCTTGGCCTCCTTACAGATGTCCCTGCCAGACCATCCGAGGTCAGCTCTCCTCCCTTCATTTTTTGCGCTCCCTCAGTCACTCCTCAGATCCCTCGGGAGGGCACCTGTCCTGCTCACCCCACTCACTCAAACTTTCACTGGGGTGAACTAGCCCCTAGACCGCCACCAACTAATGCTTCTTCGCAGGGCCCTGGCTCATTCGGCGTCCTCTTTCAGGTGGCCAGATCCTCCTGCTTAGACACCTTTCCTGTCCATTAACCCCCTTTTTCTTTCTTCCTCTATCCATCTATATTTTTCCATTTATATCTCCCCCCATCCTGGTGTCGACCCGTATATATACACCCCCACGCGCCTCCGTGGGCGCAGTGCCTTAATCACACACCACAGGAAGCCAATGAGGCAATCGAGAACGCCCGCACCCACACATGCAGGTGCGACTCGCCCCAACTACTCCATTAACTCTCCACGGTCATGTAATCGCGCCCACGGAGAACGGCATGGCTATACGGATTTAAAACCCGGCCTTTTTTATTGGAAGCCGCGGACCCGCTATACCACACAAACAAACTGTATAAGTAACAAACACATTCTGCACATCACTGGATAGAGGAAAGTTCAAAGTGTGGTCCTATGGTCCTTGAGGTTGCATGCACTTAACATGAGCACCACGTGTAGCGCGACAAACATCTTGCCGCATATGAGTCAACTGGTCCCTAGTTACTGAATTTGATGGCACAAATCTTGAAGATTTGCGGCCATAGGTGGAACAAACAGTCTTTCTTTAATGTACCCCCATAGATAAAAATTGCAGGGGGTGTAAGGTCTGGAGACCTGGGAAGCCAGAGACGATGAGCAAGATCTTGTTGTCCACCTCTTCCAATCCATCATCCTGGAATGGTGTTGTTCAGGTTGTAACATCTGACCCCTTTACCCAGACCGGCAACTACCCTACCAAGACTATTGCCTTGGCTAACCTGAGGTTCTCAAGATAATACCAAGCCGTACTCCTTACAAATAGTCCTTTTCCCCCAAACGACGAAATAACAGGCACTACAAGTCAGCAATGTGAAATCAAGTGCAGATATATTGACAGTGGATAAATATACACACAGACAAGGACAGACAAAAACTTAATCTATATCAGTGGTTCTCAATCTGTGGGGCGTAACAAAAAAGGGGTGTAATGTCGCTATTTGTAGGGAAATTTTAAACTTGTAGCAGTGTATCGGCAGCAAAAAATATAGGAATAAATTTTATTAGGGTTTCAAAAAAACATTAGGGGGGGCGTGATTAAAACTGTTATGAAAACTCGGGTCACAAATACTTAAAGGTTGAGAAACGCTGATCTATATATTGTGAAAAGGAGCAGACTTGACACACATGAAAAGATTTGGGGCAGCCACCCTAATAATATTCCTAGCTGCAAATGTTTTTTTTTGAATAATACAGAGCTGTTGATAGCACTGAGTCCATGATAGAACTGACGAGGGTTGGGAAAGATGGCGGCTTTAAGTGATCAGACCGGAAGTGATGTAGGGTAACTGGAAGTGATGTCCTTCTGACATCACTCTGTGCGCCGGGACCGGAAGTGACGTTTTCCTGGACTCCGGGACCGGAAGTGAAGTTTTCCTGGGCTCCGGAACCGGAAGTGTCATCACGGATTCAGATAGGTTTTCCCACACTGGTCAGGAGAAGGTTTAGTGCACCCCGCCCTCCCCTGGACTGGTGTGGAATTACCTTTACTTGGTCCACACAACGTCCCCCTACTCGCATGTGAGCGACAATATATATTGTGATGGACGGCCGGCAGCTCATCCTGGCCAATACATCTAAGGTGCTAGATGGCGTCTTCCCTGTAGCATTGAAGTGCCTCAGATTCCCGCAGGGCACCATGGGAGATGGAGTTCGGCTTCACAGCCCTGCTGGGTGCTGTGGGTGCCATCGTGTGACGCTGCAGGGAGATGCAGGGATTTTTATTTTCCCTATAGCCCGGAAGTACTCCCAAGTCACGGGGATGGAAGAACAGAAGTACTTCCGGGCTGAAGAAAAATATAAGGCTTCATCTGACCCGGAAGTGCTATGGAATCACATGGACTGAAGGACAGAAGCACTTCCGGGTCAAGGACTATATAAAGGACTATGGGAGACCCAGCAATGGGAGCCGGAGTTGGGAGATTGGATGACGAAGCTGCTGGGAGCGGAGTATTGTATTATTGAGATGTATTAATTATTGATTTATTGTTTATTGGGGTGATTGTGGTGTCTACTGTGGCACAATAGCGAAAAGAAAAGAAATTAAAAATATTTCTAGTACTTTTACTTGCTGTCCTGGACGTTTGTCTGTGGGGTTTGAGGAGCGACAGTGCCCTCTGGTGTCACAATATATAAAAGCCAAATACCACTGACTCAGTCATCACGAAATCTCCAGAAACCATAAGGACTTGGGACTTGAAATTTGGAATGTAGGGTACCCTTGGCCCATAGGTGCTCGCTAAGAATCGGTTTTAAACATTTTGTGGTCCAAGCACGTATTTTCTTATAGTTTTTTAGACCCGTTTGTATGTCTGTCTGCTTTTCACGAGAAAACTACTTCACGGATTTAGATCGGGTTTTTTTTCTATAATTTGTTTGAACATTCCGTTGATTTTGCGACTTTCTCATCACGCTAAGTATGACAGTCTGCTTACGTTACCGATTTATTAGCGTGAATCCGAGAAAGACTCATCGGGCTATGGGGACGGGGGCGGGACCCTCCTCACTCACGTGTCTCCCTTGGGGCATAACCTTAACTCCGCTTAGTTAGCGAACGAGAGAACTACTTAACGGGTTTAGATCTGTTTTTTTTTTTTCTATAATTTGCTTGAACATTCCGTTGATTTTGCGACTTTCTCATCGCGCTAAGTATATGAGTTTTTCTTCCGGTACCAATTTATTAGTGCGAATCTGAGAGAGGCTCATTGGGCTGCCCGATAAAATCTCTCTCAGATTCGCACTAATAAATCGGTGAAGTGAACACCGAAATGGCAAGCCTGTTGAAGAGCCGCAAGCAAGAAGACTTCCAGCTCTGTTTCAATCAGTGGAAGATACATCTGGAGCGGTGTAGAAATCGGGAGGCGGAGTATATAGAAGATTGTAGCTGTCTGGTGCCAGTAAGATTCACACCGTCGAGAAGATGGTGATTTATTTATTTTTATGGTGGAGATTCCAGGGACGCACCCAGCCTTTGCCCGAACCACAGCAACTCACAAGCAGAGACAAAAACAAACCAGTAATCAAACAGCAATTAAAGAATGTAATGAAAACAAATGAAAACCACGATACCACCCCTGTTCCCCTTACGGTAATTATACATTAAATACACAAAGCACAAACAAAAACCACACAGTAAAGTCCATGAAAAACGGCAACGGATTAAATGAAATGATGAAGATAGATAGTCCAGAGATCCGCACGTCGAATGGCAATGTAAAGACAGTCCTACCGGTAGTTCCTGAAATGGTGAAGACGGGTGGGCGGGTTCAGGAGCGCTCCTTTCTTCGCAGGATGGCCATGAATCCACTTACAGTCCTCATGTACACAGGCAGACGGTAGACAATCCAGACCCCAATCATGAAACGATCCAGGACAAAATGAATAGGTAACCCAACAGAAGGCAATCAGACAGGAACTTGAAGCACAAATTACTAAAAAACTTTGTTCTTTTTGGTCACCGGCCTCCATTTTAAAAGCCGCGCTGACTTCCTTTGACCCCCCAACAGCCCCTGCACCTTCAGCAGAAGACCAATCAGAGCCACTGCAGGGACTGCTGGGAATTGCAGTTTCAAATTCTAGTAGCATTGCTACAAGGTGACAATGTTTAGAATGCTGTAATTCAGTCAGTCAGTCAGTCATTATCCAACACACTATATAATAATTACAGGGTCACGGGGGTCTGCTGGAGCCAATCCCAGCCAACACAGGGCACAAGACAGGAACAAATCCCCGGCAGGGCGCCAGCCCACCGCAGTGCTGTAATTCATCAATAAATATAAATATATTTTTTTACCAATTCAGTTATTTTTGTGTCTCACCTCGTATAATAAGGATGTGGACGATTAGCAGCTCCCAACATCAATTACGAATACGGGCAATCCCACGCCTGTGCAATTCAGTGTGGAAACGCCCATGCCCGCATAGCACCCAGGAACCTCTCTGGCCACACTACCACGTACCCTCTTTAAGCAGTGATCATTTATTTAAAAACTGGCCATCCCTTTTGAGCCACGGACCCGCTATATCACAATCGGGTCCAAATGAAGCTCCTCCTTCCCAGGGACATCTGGGTCTTATAGGGCGGAGTCAGTTGCCCTCACTGCAGATGAGAGAAGAGACAGCGCCGTTAGCGACTGCGCCCCCTCTTGGCCCGGCGGTGGTGTTACACATCCCTGGAAGGTGATCCTCTGATCTGCGTGCATAATACAGATAATAATACAGATAATGTAAGTAAACCAACCATTGCGCTTAAAATTAAATTGAAAGCGTTCCTTGATGCACCACTTGTTATTAGAAAATAAAAATCTTTTTTATTTATTTAAACTGAAGATAGCAGGTAAGAAGAAGTGAAAAGAAAAAAAAAAAGCATTGGAAATTGATTTTTTTTTGTGTGTAAGACAAATTCCACCTAATGTATGTAACTGATGGGACTTTGATCTTATCTGAGCGGGGTGACCTCTCTTGCAATGTGCCTTTGCAGTGAGTGATTAGACAGCGAGGGTGACAGCCAGGGCTGATTTGCTGTCTAAATTTAGACATCAGATTGATTGTCATTATGGCCGTTAAAGGTGCAGCCTTTTGGGGGGGGGGACTGCTATTTCATGGCAATATCATAAAATGCAGGTTGGAATTTTTCTTCCGGTAACCTTACCCTGTAGACATATCAGACACACTCCCTTGTATACTGATGCCAATACGTGGCAGTACTTCATCGTTTCAGAGGATGACACTTCCCATAGGAATGAAGAAAATCAAAAAAAGGGATCTCCTTCATATCTTTTTCGTTTGTCCTGGACAACAACCAGATCAGAAATGAATGAAAATGGAGTACACGTTCTTTTGTCTCATGCTTCTCGGATGTTTCTCTTGAGGCTAAATACCTTGGTGGTCTCCCAAGGGTCTCTTCCTGAGTTGAGATCTTAGCAAAGTCACACAAGGGGCTCAGATTTTTCCAAGTAGTGTTATGACAGTATTCGTTTGCAACTTGAAAGTTATCTACGTTGTGTCCTCAGTGATATCCAGTGAAATACCAATTGTGAATTCTACACTGTTATTCCCTGTTATCTTTGTTTGTTTGCTAATTATTGCTTTGTGATTTATCATTCTCTAGTTTTTATTTTACTAATGTTGTTTAATTTTATTGTAAGGTGACCTTGAGTGCTAAGAAAGGTGCCTATTAGATAAAATTTATTATTATTATTATTATTATTATTATTATTATTAAATGTATGGACAGCTGATTGCAGTAAAAAAAACACTTTACCGAGATTACAAAACCATAGTCCTTCCTTGTGAATAATACTACTAGATAGTCTCATTTATATTTCTCTTCTGCAGTTAGATCATTGTATTCTGGAAGATAAGGCAGGCAGTATGACATTGGACTTCAAGCCCTGAGGTTACAGTTAGAGCCATAAATATTTGGACAGAGACAACTTTGTTCTAATTTTGGTTCTGTACATTACCACAATGAATTTTAAATGAAACAACTCAGATGCAGTTGAAGTGCAGACTTTCAGCTTTAATTCATGCAAAACGATTGCATAAAAATGTGAGGCAACTAAAGCATTTTTTGAACAGGGACTCAAAAGTAATTGGACAAATGAAATAACTGGAAATCAAATGTTCATTTCTAATCCTTGGTTGAAAACCCTTTCCTGGTAATGACAGCCTGACGTCTTGAACTCCTGGACATCACCAGATGTTGGGTTTCCTCCTTTTTAATGCTCTGCCAGGCCTTTACTGCAGCGGCTTTCAGTTGCTGTTTGTTTGTGGGCCTTTCTGTCTGAAGTTTAGTCTTCAACAAGTGAAATGCCTGCTCAGTTGGGTTAAGATCAGGTGACTGACTTGGGGCCTCATGTATAAACAGTGCGTACGCACAGAAATGTTGCATACGAACGTATCCACGCTGAAATCGTGATGTATATATTTTTGTATATATATTTATATTTTTTATATACAGTTTGCATATCAGGAGAAGGTGGGAGCGGAAGATGCCATCATCTATATGCTACACCGATCCCTCTCTCACTTGGACAGAGGCAGTGGTGCTGTAAGAATTATGTTTCTGGACTTCTCTAGCGCTTTCAACACAATCCAACCTCTGCTCCTTAGGGACAAGCTGACAGAGATGGGAGTAGATTCATACCTGGTGGCATGGATCGTGGACTAAAGACAGACCTCAGTATGTGCGTCTTGGGAACTGCACATCTGACATTGTGGTCAGCAACACAGGAGCGCCACAAGGGACTGTACTTTCTCCGGTCCTGTTCAGCCTATATACATCGGACTTCCAATACAACTCGGAGTCCTGCCATGTGCAAATGTTCGCTGATGACACTGCTATCGTGGGCTGCATCAGGAAAGGGCTGGAGGATGAGTATAGGGACCTAATCAATGACTTTGTTAAATGGTGTGACTCAAACCACCTACAACTGAACACCAGCAAAACCAATGAGCTGGTGGTGGATTTTAGGAGGACCAGACCCCTCATAGACCCTGTGATCATCAAAGGTGACTGTGTGCAGAGGGTGCAGACCTATAAATATCTGGGAGTGCAGCTGGATGATAAATTAGACTGGACTGCCAATACTGATGCTCTGTGCAAGAAAGGACAAAGCTGACTATACTTCCTTAGAAGGCTGGCGTCCTTCAATATCTGTAATAAGATGCTGCAGATGTTCTATCAGACGATTGTGGCGAGCGCCCTCTTCTACGCGGTGGTGTGCTGGGGAGGCAGCATTAAGAGGAAAGACGCCTCACACCTGGACAAACTGGTGAGGAAGGCAGGCTCTATTGTTGGCATGGAGCTGGACAGTCTGACATCTGTGGCAGAGCGACGGGCGCTGAGCAGACTCCTGTCAATCATGGAGAATCCACTGCATCCACTAAACAGGATCATCTCCAGACAGAGGAGCAGCTTCAGCAACAGACTGCTGTCACCGTCCTGCTCCACTGACAGACTGAGGAGATCGTTCCTCCCCCAAACTATGCAACTCTTCAATTCCACTCGGGGGGTAAACGTTAACATTTAACATTATACAAAGTTATTGTCCTGTTTTTCACCTGCATTATTATCATTCTTTATTTAATATTATTTATTGTATCAGTATGCTGCTGCTGGAGAATGTGAATTTCCCATTGGGATTAATAAAGTATCTATCTATCTATCTATCTATCTATCTATCTATCTATCTATCTATCTATCTATCTATCTATCTATCTATCTATCTATCTATCTATCTATCTATCTATCTATCTATCTATCTATCTATCTATCTATCTATCTATAAAACCTAAACTTGGCGTAAAGCCACGCACATTTCCACAGTACCTCATACCTTGGCGTACGCAATTTCTCCGCTCGGTTTTGCAGACTGGCGGCACCCAGCGTCAAAGCAGTGCTACTATTCCTGTGTGGTCACTCTTTCTTTCTTTCTTAGCTCCACATTCCTGACGCGGTTTTATAAATACACTGAAATTAACTGCATATTGTTTGTTTGTGTAATGTATCTGATTGCAATTAACCTGTAGCAATATAATGGTCCAGGGAATAGCCATAGTATTCCAAATACCATAACTGCTTTAGCGTTGTTACGCTCACTGCATCTTCTTCTTCTTTCAGCTGCTCCCATTAAGGGTTGCCACAGTGGGATCATCTTTTTCCATATTACTCTAGACTGACACCACTCGGAGTAATTTATATCACTGTATCTGAGTGGGGAATCACAGCAGCAGCTGATCGGAAAGAGAATTATCGGTATACAGTTTCAAGCACACACTACCTCAACCACGGCAAAACGCGTCAAAGCCTTTCCTGTACGGACCTCGCGTTTCAGAAACAGTTTCATCCCAAGAACTCTAAATGCACTCAATCAGTCCATCAAGTGCTCCTTGTAGAACTGTTTGTACTTATAAGTACAATCACCTCACTGTAAACTTGCACTACAGTTATAATATTGCACAACCTGCGCCACTTTATAAAGCGCGTATGATGACGATATCATTTTTAAGATGAAATGCAGCAAAATATGTTGCTTATAGTATACAGATAAAACTTTAACTTTATTTAAATAATCTGTATTGTTAATAATTAAACATGTGAGGACACGGTGCCGCAGCGCTAGCTAGTTCACAGATAGCTCCTGCCTTGCGCTGTATTATTGCTGGTGCTGACGCGACACTGGAAGGATAGACGGATAGAATAATTAAACATGTACTAGAAGATATTTCAATGTTCCTTAAAAGTTTTGAAGAATCGGCGCACTAAGCTTACAGATGGTTTAACGTCTATTACAGAGCTGATTGTGTGGCGATTGGGTATTTGGAGAAAGAAAAGTAAGGACAGGAATTGGAGGTTAGTACGTTTGAAAGAGACAGTACTTCTGTAATAAATTATTTCATCGAAGGTCGCACATGGCGCAGCAAGCCTCTTGCGTGAGATATGAACAATCACTGCGCCACCGTGTTCCCATATTTAATAACATGCTTTCATTCCTATCATCATGAAAAAGATATCACGTATACATCTCAGTATTTCAATTATTCAGAGAGCTGTAATATCATGAATGTAATGGATTATGTGTCCTGTCGGAGAAAGAGAAAGAACAGAAGCACGTAGTGATTCACACACATAGAGCACATAGAAGATCAAATACAGAACAAAGCATTTAACGCAAGAAACAAGTAAAATAAATGATTTTAAGATGAAATTTATGATGTTCTACTTTAATGACCAAATAAACTACGTGATTAAAGTGGAAATTTCGAGATTAAAGTTGACATTTCGTGCTTTTTTCCCCACTGTGTGCCTATTTTTTTTCTCTGTACCCTAATAAGCTTTCATATGACACTCAGACGGTCCGCTACAACTCGCCTTTTCACGCCGACTTTGATATGTGATTTCTTTTTTATTTCGGGCACTGTGCGACTTTGTGAACTTGATCTTTCGAGTTTCTCCGACACTATGTCACTCGATCACTTTCTTTTTTGATTATACCACTGTTTAAACCAACAAATAGTACGTTTTTCCATTGCCTCCACTTGGTATTCGCTGAAATTCTTATATTTTCCCCCGTGCTTTTCCCATTGTCTTTTCTCAGAAGGCTATTTATATTGATTTGCATATTCAAAGAGGCATAATTCTGGGAGGAGTTGGGGCGGGACAGAAGGCGCGTGCACGTGCGTTACTTTTCACGCTGATTGGGATTTATGTAGTGAAAGAACGTGAAAGTTTGCGTGCGCAGATTCCTGCATCTGGATTTTTCTGTGTGTACGCACATTCCAGCTTTTGTGCTTACGCCATGTTATAGTGTGAGTTCTACGCACGGCGTTATACATGAGGCCCTTGGCCATTCAAGAATTTTCCACTTCTTTGCTTTAATAAACTCCTGGGTTGCTTTGGCTGTATGTTTTGGGTCATTGTCCATCTGTATCATGAATCAATGTGACTGCATTGAGCTGGATTTGAGCAGACAGTATGTCTCTGAACACCTCAGAATTCATTCGGCTGCTTCTGTCCTGTGTCACATCATCAATAAACACGAGTGTCCCAGTGCCACTGGCAGCCATGCACACCCAAGCCCTCACACTGCCTCCATCCACCATGTTTTACAGATGATGTGCTATGCTTTGGATAATGAGCTGTTCCACGCCTTCTCCATACTTTTTTCTTGCCATCATTCTGGTAGAGGTTGATCTTGGTTTCATCTGTCCAAAGAATGTTTTTCCAGAACTGTGCTGGCTTTTTTAGATGTTCAATAGCAAAGTCCAATTTAGCCTTTCTATTCTTGAGGCTTATGAGTGGCTTGCACCTTGCAGTGAACCCTCTGTATTTACTTTCATGCAGTCTTCTTTTTATGGTGGACTTGGATATCGATACGCCCGCCTACCCCTGGAGAGTGTTGTTCACTTGGTTGGCTGTTGTGAAGGGGTTTCTCTTCACCATGGAAATGATTCTGCGATCATCCACCACTGTTGTCTTCCGTGGACGTCCAGGTCTTTTTGCGTTGCTGAGTTCACCAGTGCTTGCTTTCTTTCTCAGGATGTACCAAACTGTAGATTTTGCCACTCGTAATATTGTAGCAATTTCTCAGATGTTTTTTTTCTGTTTTCGCAGCTTAAGGATGGCTTCTTTCACCTGCATGGAGAGCTCCTTTGACCGCATGTTGTCTGTTCACAGCAAAATCTTCCACATGCAAGTACCACATCTCAAATCAACTCCAGGCCTTTTATCTGCTTAATTGATAAGGACATAACGACGGACTTGACCACACCTGCCCGTGACATAGCCGTTGAGTCAATTGTCCAATTACTTTTGAGCCCCTGAAATGAAGGGATTGTGTTCAAAAAATGCTTTAGTTGCCTGACATTTTTATGCAATCGTTTTGTTCACCCTACTGAATTAAAGCTGAAAGTCTGCACTTCAACTGCATCGGAGTTGTTTCATTTAAAATTCATTGTGGTAATGTACAGAACCAAAATGAGAAAAAAGTTGTCTCTGTCCAAATATTTATGGACCTAACTGGACATATATATATTTTTTTTTCTACTTGGGGAATGTGCAGTACTATTTTGCTATTGTGTTCCATTTAATATATTTATTCACTTATTTGACATACCTGCTTTTGTGTGCTTGTATTTAAATCGTCGATTGAGGGGAAAATAGTATTTGTTAGAGGTACGGCTTGGTATATGTAGGTTAGCCTCAGTAATTCATGCAGGTCACAGGACTTGGTAGTGTAGCTGCCGGCTGCGTAAGGTGTCGGCCGTTGCAAATCAACTGAAAGCCCTCATAGGTGAGCACCATTGAATTAATTTTGGGACTTCTGAAAACCAATTAGCTGCACCAGTGAGGAATTCTACAAGGAAGTGAATACTTATGAGATGAATTATTTTGTGTTTTATGTGGTGTAACTGTAATTCGAGATCTGTTTCACGTTGATACTAAAGAGGCTTTTTTCCTGTTTATCTGGGTCAAAAAAAGCAAATGAAATCCACTGTGACTCAATGTTTTAAAACAATAACTTGTGAATACTTCCAAGGGGGCAAATACTTATTAGAGTGATTTAAAATTAGAAGATGTTTTTGTAGCTTGAAGTGTATGATTTTTGTTTAAATCAAGGAATCAACAAGGCACAGAGCTGCTCACTTACTTCTAATTCCTGATGATAATGATAAATGTTCACATTCTCTTGGGCAAATCCATCACAGCCTGTCAGCTGAAGATTTTGTCAGTCACTAATCTGCAACTTACAGGCTGAAGAATGACTGCATTAAAATTCAGCTGTCAGGACGGATTCTATGACAGGTCGTTCGACTTTTCTCTCTCGGTGACAGGTGCTGCTTTTAGTTCTTTATTAATAATCAATCTCAATGTGGCTGCCCTTCACATGGAACATGATGGCATTCTGTAAAATTACAAGCTCAACAACTGCCCACACCATCTCAGCTGTAAAATCAAACATTGCTTCATTATTTTCATTATGGGTTGTAAAAAACTTCATCAATTGATGAAACCTGCCGAGTTGGTGAGAAGGAGGAGGCAGCTCATATTAAGGCACACATTTTCAAAACCCTCCACCATTTGTCAGAACTAACTTCTTCTTCTTCTGTGTGGGTTTGATGTGCTTGACCAGCCTTCTCCATTCACCTCCGTCCTGCATATCCACCATCAGACCCTGTTCCCTCAGATCTTCTTGAACTTCTTGTCTCCATCCAAGTCTGCTTTGGCCTCCCTCACTTTCTCGTTCCCTGGACTTCCATTCCCATCCCTCTTCTGCAGACATATTCCTTGTAAATGCGGGTAAATGCAGACAGAGGCCATTTATCTCTTCTCATCCTCCTAGATCTGAGTGCCACATTTGACACCATTGATCATAATATTCTTAGAAATCGCCTTAGTCAGTGGGTGGGCCTCTCTGGCAGTGTCTTAAATTGGCTTGAATCCTACCAGCAGGGAGAAAATTCTTTGTTAGTTGTGATAATTACAACTCAAAGACACCTGATATCCTATATGGTGTTCCACAAGGCTCTATCCTGGGTCCGCTGCTCTTCTCAATCTCCATGCTCCCATTAGGTCAGATTATCTCAGGGCACAACGTGAGCTACCACAACTATGCTGATGACACACAGTTGTATTTATCAATAGCACCTGATGACCCCGATTCTCTTGATTCACTAACACAATGTCTTACTTGTATTTCTGAATGGATGAATAGTAATTTTCTAAAGCTAAATAAAGAGAAAACTGAAATTTTAGTGATTGGCAATAATGGATACAATGAGGTTATCAGAAATAAATTGGATGCATTAGGATTAAAAGTCAAGACAGAGGTAAAAAGCTTAGGGGTAACTGTTGACTGTAATCTGAATTTTAAATCGCATATTCATCAGACCACTAGGACAGCATTTTTTCACTTAAGAAACATAGCAAAAATTAGAACTCTTATATCATTGAAAGGTGCTGAGAAATTAGTTCACGCGTTTGTTTTCAGTCGACTAGATTACTGTAACGCACTCCTCTCAGGACCACCCAAAAAAGACATCAATCGTTTGCAACGAGAACAGAATGCAGCTGCTAGAATCCTAACTAGGAAAAGAAAATCCGAGCACATCTCTTCAGTTTTGATGTCACTACACTGGTTACCTGTGTCATTCAGGATTGACTTTAAAATTCTGCTTAATGTTTATAAAACCTTAAATAATCTCGCCCCATCTTATATATCGGAATGTCTGACATCTTATATTCCAAATTGTAACCATAGATCCTCAAATGAGTGTCTCCTTAGAATTCCAAGAGCAAAACTTAAAAGAAGTGGTGAGGCGGGTGGCGTTCTGCTGTTATGCACCTAAAATCTGGAATAGCCTGCCAGTAGGAATTCGCCAAGCTAATACAGTGGAGCACTTTTAAACACATTACTTTAACATGGCCTTCTCATAACTTCACTGTAATTTAAATTCTGATACTCTGTATATTCAATTCATTATAATAACTATTTATGGTGGCTCTAAAATCTGTACTAATCCCTACTCTCTCTTCTGTTTCTTCTTCCGTTTTCTTTGTGTTGGCGGCTTGCGCCACCACCATCTACTCAAAGCCCCGTGATGTTTCAACATTGATGGATTAAAAGCCAGAAGTCTGTCTGCGGAGAGAGTGTCGACCTTATTGAGAGGTTTACTTATCTCGGCAGTGACATTCGTGTCTCCGTTGACTCTTCCTATGAAGTCAGTAGACAGATTGAGAGAAGCATGGGGGATCATGAGGTCGCTGGAGAGGGGTGTGTGGCTCTCCTGATATCTCATTAAAAGGACGAAGGTCCAAGTCTTTAGAGTCCTGATGCTTCCTGTCTTGCTATATGGTTGCGAGACATTGACGCCATCCAGTGGCCTGAAATGAAGACTGGACTCCTGTGTCTCTATGGAGAATCCTTGGGTACCGTTGGTTTGACTTTGTGTTGCTCATGGAGTCCCAAATGAGGCACATGACCTGCATTGTGAGGGAACATCAGTTACGGCACTACAGCTATATAGTGCGATTACCTGAGGGTGATCCAGCTCATACGGTCCTCATTGTTGGGCACCCGAGTAGCTGGACCAGGCCAAGGCGTCGCCCACATAACACCTGGCTGCGGCAGTACAGATGGTCATTTCCGGAGGGTGGGACTGGACCGCATGTCTGCCTGGGGGGTTGCCAACTGGGATCCCGAGTTGTTTCGTCGTGTGGTGGGTGCGGCAACGCACTGTACCAGTGCATGCTCCCCAACTTGACTTGACTTGATGAAGTGAAGACAGAAACGGCAAGCCTGTTGAAGAGCCTCAAGCAAGAAGACTTCCAGCACTGTTTCAGTCAATGGAAGATACGTGTAGAGATCAGCAGGAGGACTATATAGAAGGTTGTAACGGTCCAGTGCCGCTAAGATTCACACCTGTCGAAGAGACGGTGATTTATTTATTTTATTAATGGAGATTCCAGGGACGCTCCCAGCCTTGGCCCAAACTTCACGCACTCACAAACAGAAACAAAAGACAACGGAAATAAAACAGCAAATAAAGAATGTATTAATACTAAAAATGAAACAACGATACCACCCGTGTTCTCCTTACAGCGATTATACATTAAATACAACCAAGCACAAACAGAAACCACACACAATAAAGACCATGAAAAATGCCAACAGATGACATGTAACGATGAAGGAAAATAGTCCAGCGATCCGCAAGTCGAATGGGAATGTAAAGATAGTCCTACAGGTAGTTCCTGAAATGGTGAAGACGGGTGGACAGGTTCAGGAACGCTCCTTTCTTCACAGGATGGCCATAAATCCCCAGACATTCCTCACGTAACAGACAATCCAGAAGTCAACCAAGAAATGATCCAGGACAAAATGACGGGCTTTGGCCTCCTTTGACCCCAACAGCCCCTGCACCCTCAGCAGAAGACCAATCAGAGCCACTGCAGGGACTGCTGGGAGTTGTAATTTTAATACCCAGTAGCACCGCTACAAGGCGTTACCACCCCTGGGATACTGGAGGACAACTCTCCTGGACAGTGGTGTCACCAGCACAGATTGGGAGTAAGGCTTCCACGCAGCCCTGCTGGTTCCCTTGACGGCCGCCAGGGGAAGCTGAGGAGTATTTCCATCATACCTGGGAGTAATTCCAGGTGATGCTGATGAACCACCTGGGACACTCCAAGGACCTGAAAGGGGCGCTAGCCACTACTGATGGGGAGCGAGAGTCGGGAGGCAGAAGACGTGGCTTACCTGAAAGGGAGTGGATCTGAAAGTAAGAAGAAGAAGTCAGCCTTGTGGTGTTTTGGATTGTAAGGACAGAACTGTACTGTTAAGCTGGGAATGAAGTGGAGGAGTTCCAACGGTGAAATAGTAATTAAACGAGTGTTGTGTGCATAAAGCTTCTGCCTTTGCCCGTCTGTGTCAGGTTAGGGCAGCTATTAGCACCCTTATACTTCACAGTGGCATCCATCATGGGTGCCGCCTGCCCGTTAACTGGCAGGGGACCCAATTTAAACAATTTGTGGACAGCTCGGCACAACAGCGCAAGGCGGGCACATGCAACACCCCAGCGGCAAACACACGCTTACGGGCTGAAGCTGTATGAAAGAAAGAGAGGCTCTCTGAACACCGCTTCGATGCCAATGGGGAAGAACAAGTCCAGGCGGGGTCCTACTGCAGCTGGTCAGCGACTCGCAGAAGGAAGCCATATGGAAGAAGGAAACTCCGGAAGATGAGATCCATAGTGAGGTAGTCACTGGTCCCAGGGATGGTTTGCCCTGGGATTATTATGCGTTTGTACCGTGTGCCTACCTACTAGACGGTTGAACGCCGGATCCGCGTCAGTGGCCTGGACTTTCCAATCTGTGGGATGAAGATGGGACGAGATCGAGGTCGAGCATTTGTGACCAGAGCCCCGCTGCCGGTCAGAAGAGATTGGCAAAATGAAGACTGCCTGGAGCCACGACCCAGCGGCGTCAATCCGATGGAGGAGGGCGCGGTGGAGGTCGGAAAAAGCCTCCACGAGTCAGGTAAGAGTGTGGAGGGTGTGTACCGGTGTCCCACCGTTTAAAGAGTATAGGTGGGGAAGGTGAACATCCACCCTGAGCACCAAGGACACCCGAAGGAGCCTGTGCAGGGAGCGCGTCGCCCCAATGGCTCTCGGTCGGTGGATATGGATGAAGGAAGCCCGAGTCCACCACCGGCCAAAGCAACTAACCTGATGTCGGCTGTACGTGAGCTGAAGAGAGTGCTCCAGCCCATAATGTCTATGTTGCAGGTTTTGGGTCTGCTGAAATGGACCATAGTGAAGCTGGAGATGAGAGTGGGCACACCCCTGGGGGCAGTGCTGAAGTGCCTGAAGTGGCACGGCGCTGGACTCTCCGGTCGGAAGGATGTGGTGGTACAGGTAAGTGATGCTTGTACTGTAAATAAAAGTGGGGTGAAGGGCGAAATGGTGCCGGTGTCGGTTTGTTCTGGTCACTGAGTAGCCGCAACCCCAACAGTGCATGCAAGTGGGCAAGTGATCACACAGTGGGGGTGGAGATAAGAACAGCACAAGACAGGATCAGGCTGGTAAATGCTGGCTGCAAAAGCGCTCCTCCCCAAATGCCGGCGGCGGTCACACAGACGTCCAAAGGGACGCAGACGGTGAAGGGTCTCTTTTCTTCCCATAAGTAGTCCCAGACTGTCGTTGTGCTCCAGAATAAAAGGAGGACCCGGGGAAAGAAGTCCGGGTCTACTAACAATGTGGCACCTGAGCCCTACCGGGGAGCGGCACTGTTATGAAGGTCAGAATGTGGGTCTCGGCCGGATCGGCTGTTCGTTTAAAACAGCAGTAGACGCCAGGGGATGGCATTGGGGCAGCACCTCTCTGTCCTTTTCATCTCATTGTGTGTCATGGAGGACCTGTGGACATAACAGCATTGACTCCCCATCCTGGAGAGGATCAACCCTCGCGGGACGGGCTGCTTCGCCCCACATGGCTCAGCTGAGGGAGGGGCAGTATGGCAGACGGCCGTGGATCTTGCTGGGCCGGGACACCTCCATGCTGGGAGCACTGGGGGACTAGACTAGATATTCACTCTATCTATCTATCTATCTATCTATCTATCTATCTATCTATCTATCTATCTATCTATCTATCTATCTATCTATCTATCTATCTATCTATCTATCTATCTATCTATCTATCTATCTATCTATCTATCTATCTATCTATCTATCTATCCCACTACTGACACCACATGACCCCAAGCAAGTCACTTCACCTGTCTGTGTCCCAATTGGAAAGGCACAAGAAATGTAAGCAGTTGTATCTTAAATATTATAAGATGTCTTTGGATAAAGGAGCCAAATAAATAAATGTAAAACATGTAAACTGTTTAAAGTTGGCTAATAAGAGTAAAAATAACTATATTAGCATGTTGTCTTTGTATATTGTTCTTGAGGTTGCAATCTGGCAAGATGACCAGCAGCTGAATTTAATAAAGTTAAAATTAGAAAATCTCATTTACAGTAATAAGCACCAGATGTGTGGTGTTGACCTAAAGGCTCAAAACACACCATATGAGGGAACATCAGAAAGTGAGAAATGACTGCAGGTTCAAAGTCAGCAAGTTCTTGGAAAGAATTAATTGGCTAATTTTTAAACATTTAAATTTATAGGCATTTCTTTAGATATCCTTCCATTTCCCAACCCGCTATATCCTAACTACAGGGTCACGGGGTCTGCTGGAGCCTATCCCAGCCAACACAGGGCGCAATGCAGGAAACAAACCCCGGGCAGGGCGCCAGCCCATCGCAGGGTGCACACAAACACACACCAAGCACCATTTAGAATCACCAATGCACCTAACCTGCATGTCTTTGGACTGTGGGAGGAAATCCACACAGACATGGGGAGAACATGCAAACTCCACGCAGGACGGACCCGGGAAGTGAACCCGGGTCTCCTAACTGCAAGGCAGCAGTGCTACCCACTGCGCCACCATGCCGCCTTAGATATCCAGATTAAGTTTATTTTTTCTACTTTTTCCAGTCCATGCACGCAAAGATTTTGATCACATGGTAGCATCTGGAACTGCAGAGTTTAATTTAGAGGATCTGCTCTATTTATGAGATGGAGCCTCAAACATAACAAACTGGGTGTGAGGCCTCATAACAGACCACAAAGGCAGGCTGGGCACCCTGGGTTTCCCGAACCCCACCCTCTAAGCAAGGGTTCAAATTACTCATTAATGTTTCTTTTTTGTTTGTGTGCTTTGTTAACATTGTTGTTATTTCGTTTCTTTATGTCTGTGTTTCCTTCTCCATGTGTTGTGTATTTGGTGGGTGGTCCCTGAAGAAGCAAGGCCACCTGCCTATCATCATCAGGGGGTTTCCTTCAACCTATAAAGCCTGTGAAAAACTAACAGTCACTTGTGGTTCATTGAGTGCACTTGGTGGGTTTGGTGAATTTAGTGATTATTATTTTTTTGTACTTTTGTGTAACTCCTGAATTTTTGACTGTTTTTCTCTGTTTTTTTTTTTTACTTCTGTGTTTTGGAACTTTGCTTGGCTTTTTTGCAGGCAACTACTTCTTTGCCATTTGCATTCTTTAAAGCTTCATTGTTAAAGAGCATCTTTTTAAAAATAAATTTATTAATATTCACCCTTTACCCTTTTTGTAACTTGCCGGAGGTTTATGCTTATTTCTCCCTCTAGTTGACCGAGATTGGAGGAAGCAAGAAGATGTTAACACAAAAAATAAAATAATTAAGTGTCGTATTTTTGAGATTTTTGTAGAAGGATTTTTCTGAGGATCTCTCAAGTTCACAACAGTACCTCACCAGTCTGCCTGAGGAGATTCACCCCAAATTCAGCATCTCCTCACTGCTAACTGCCCTAACAAGGAGACCTGGAAAAATAACTAGAAATGTCCTAAAATGATGCAAAAAGACCCACAAAGAGGAGGATAACCATAAACCCCCAGATTTATTTAACAAAGTAGAAATATCATTCAAAAGAGCAAAAAGAGTATCCTACAATGTAATCCTACAGCAAACAAGGTATCAAAACCACAATTCAAAAGAGATAACCAGGCATAAAATCCAAATAAATGAAGCAATTCAAAAAATAGCAACACTCACAAACTCCATGACAAGCCGAATGTTCTTCTGCTCCTGAGCCGTCTCTGCTCTGACTTAAATATCCAGAGGGTGGGCTCAGAAGTGGTGACATCTGTCATTTCTCAGTCCTCCCTTGGCTGATATTTAAATGTCTTAGGTCTCTTTTGTTCATTCATTTTCTTTATTATCTGCGTATAGAAGCTGCCTGTGTTATATTCCGTGTGTTTTTGTGGCTGATCCCTCAAGAGACAGGACCACCTGCCAATCACTGCCCTTTGCCACATAAACCCGGATGGGTCTCCCACAGTTCCTGGTGGTTCATTTCGAACACGTCTGGGTTCACCTGGGTTTACTTGCTGTTCTTCTCTGTGATTTATGGCTCATTTGACTTTCTCTTCTGATTACGTCTTTGGATTCCAGATTTCCGGACTTTTGTCGCTCGGATTGCTTTGTGTTTCAAGCAGCTTCTTTTTGTCTTTTGTACTCCCCAGAGCTGGCTTTTCTCACAGAGCATTTTGAGAAATAAAGCTTTATTCTTTATTTAAATGAGGGGGCCACACCCCCTTCTTGCCTTGCTTGACAACCCCCAGGGGGTGGGCGCCCAGCAGCTGAGCCACTTGGAGGGCTTTGGGGTGCCCCTCCGTTAGAGAAAGCGATTGTATTTAAAGAGTTAGTATATAGAAGAGTATGGGGGGGGGGGGGGGGGGGGGGGGGCGTGGGAGGAAGACAGTTTGGTGCTTAGTTATTATAGAGAGAAAATCAGTTACTTGAGTGTGGACACTTCAGCTGTCTATTTAAATACCAATTAGTAATGAAATGTAGTAAAAAGTAAGAAAGTAGAAGTAAAAACGTAATCAAAAGTAAATAAAAAATGAAATTACTTTAACTCCTTGTTAAAAACAATATTATGAATTACTTTATCCTCTATAAACCAGTGTTTCTCAATCTTTAAGTGTTTGTGACCCAAGCTTTCATAACAGTTTTAAACGCGCCCACCTAACGTTTTTTTGAAACCCTAATAAAATTTATTCCTATATTTTTTGCTGCCGATACACTGCTGCAAGTTTAAAATTTTCCTACGAATAGCGAAATTACGCCACATATGGCAACAGTCGCGCCCCACAGTTTGAGAACCGCTGACCTAGTGCACGTGTACAATAATCAAAATAGTGGTAGTAAAAACCATATTGTTACACATACTTTAATAATAATACTAATAACAGTAATAATTAATAGTATTGTCACACGTACATTATAATAAGACTAGTACTATTGTGACATGTACAGTTCTAATAACAGTAATAATAGTATTAGTATTAATAACTATATTGTCTCATTTACAGAATAGGTGAGGGTTAGAAACAAATTCTAACTATCCATCCATCCATCCATTGTCTCCCGCTTATCCGAGGTTGGGTCGCGAGGGCAGCAGCTTGAGCAGAGATGCCCAGACTTCCCTCTCCCCGGTCACTTCTTCTAGCTCTTCCGGGAGAATCCCAAGGTGTTCCCAGGCTAGTCGAGAGACATAGTCCCTCCAGCGTGTCCTGGGTCTTCCCCGGGGCCTCCTCCCGGTTAGACGTGCCCGGAACACCTCACCAGGGAGGCGTCCAGGAGGCATCCTGATCAGATGCCCGAGCCACCTCATCTGACTCCTCTCGATGCGGAGGAGCAGCGGCTCTACTCTGAGCCCCTCCCGGATGACTGAGCTTCTCACCCTATCTTTAAGGGAGAGCCCCAGACACCCTGCGGAGGAAACTCATTTCAGCCGCTTGTATTCACGATCTCGTTCTTTCGGTCACTACCATAGCTCATGACCATAGGTGAGGGTAGGAACATAGATCGACTGGTAAATTGAGAGCTTTGCCTTGCGGCTCAGCTCCTTTTTCACCACGACAGACCGATTGCAGCGCCCGCATTACTGCGGATGCCGCACCGATCCGCCTGTCGATCTCACGCTCCATTCTTCCCTCACTCGTGAACAAGACCCCGAGATACTTGAACTCCTCCACTTGGGGGCAGGATCTCGCTACCAACCCTGAGAGAGCACTCCACCCTTTTCCGGCTGAGGACCATGGTCTCGGATTTGGAGGTGCTGATTCTCATCCCAGCCGCTTCACACTGGCTTTCTAACTATCTAACTTTCTAACTAAATTCTAACTATCACATTACTTATGTTTTAGTGCTAATGACTAACAACAGAGATGCGGTCTGTACAGTTAATCAGCAGCTCTAGTCAGGGTGTGCTAAACTGAAGTAGTGAGTCTTCAGCCTGAGAGTGAAGGGGCATCTCTTATAGTAGCAGGCAGACCACTCCACAGTTTAGGAGGTGTTATAAAAGGACCAGCTAACAGTACTCCGAGAGGCAGAGTCGGGAGGAAGGGAGACAAATCTTGACGAGGAGGAGTGGATGAGAATGAAAAGAGAAAGAAAAGAAAAGAATAGAGTATGGTATGGACAGGTCCACGGCTTGGCCAATTTTAATAAATCCAGATAGCCATGTCAGTCTCCATGGGCGCAGCAAGCCGATGAAGCAATTGAGAATGCTCACACTCGCACGTGTAGGTGCCACTCGCCCCCAACTACCTCATCAACTCCTCGTGGTTGTGCAATTGCACCCACATAGACGGACACGTCTATCTGGATTTAGTTAAAACTGGCCCTTTTTTTTTTTTTTTTTGAAGCCGCGGATCCGTTTGTACCACATAGAGAAAAAGAGCATTGTGCTGTAATTGTGCTTAGTTGGGGAATGTGTTGTGCCTGTGGGAAACGGGGAAGGCGTTCCCACGAGGTGAAGAAAAAATCTAAATAACATTTATGTTCTGATAAGTGTCCCCTGTGTCTGTTTGTCTGTGTCGGGTTGAGTGGCTGCTATACCCTCTAAACTTGCCACACTGGGTACAAAGTTATTTATTTGTTCTGTGTCATCGTCATACTGGCCTTCCATCCGGGTAATGGCTCTTTTCCTCATCTCATCTGGATGCCCATTCTCCTCCTACAACGGGAAGTCTTTATAATAAAAAAAAAAGAAAACTTGAAAGGAGACATTGCAAGACTAGAGGAATGGCACTGCAGTAACACTGCAGGAGCAAACCCATCAGCTTTACACTCCGGTTTTAAACGTCAGGGGTGATTTACCATGCACACGTCCAATTTGCCCCATCCCACCACAGCTCAGATCCAGAACAGACACTCAGGTCATTAAAAGTCCAATTTGATACGGCTGGATAAAAAATGGTCTTCCCCGGGGGACACGTCCTGGCAATAATTTACAGTAACAGGGAGTTACTTTTTATCCTCTACCTGATGATTGAATGGGGAGTAAAAAAAAAATAAAGCATGTTGCTAATGAATAATTATGGTGCTCTTCGACTCCTTGGCTGACATCTCGAATGCATGTCGCTCGGCCTCAGTTCAGAAGAAAAAATGGCCTTTTGTATCTGAGCAAATTCCATTGTTCTCACGCTACCCTATGATAACAGCCGCTTTTAAACACGACTTGATATGCGTTACGTGGCAGCCTTTTACAGAAGCTCTCCATCTTCTATTTCAGCGTTTCTCAGCCTTTAAGTATTTGTGACCCGAGTTTTCTAACAGTTTTTAAACGTGCCCCCCTAACGTTTTTTTGAAAGGAGCCCACTAATACCAATTTGTTCTTTTTTAATTAATGATATATCATAGATGCATATTTTATAACACTGCGGTGGGTTGGCACCCTGCCCAGGATTGTTCCTGCCTTGTGCCCTGTGGTTGGCTGGGATTGGCTCAGCAGACCCCCGTGACCCTGCGTTCGGATTCAGCGGGTTGGAAAATGGATGGATGGATATTTTATAACAATAATAATTCTTTACATTTATATAGCGCTTTTCTCACTACTCACACAGGGAGGACCTGGGAAGCGAACCTACAATCTCCTTACTGCAAAGCAGCAGCACTACCACTGTGCCACCTGTGAGGATTATTATACCTACTTAACTTTTATTGACATTTATCTAACTCTATATATACAGTGGGTACGGAAAGTATTCAGATCCCCTTCAATTTTTCACTCTTTGTTATATTGCAGCCATTTGCTAAAATCATTTAAATTAATTTTTTCCCTCATTAATGTACACACAGCACCCCATATTGACAGACAAAAATACGAATTTTTGAAATTGTTGCAGATTTATTAAAAAAGAAAAACTGAAATATCACATGGTCCTGAGTATTCAGACCCTTTGCTCAGTATTTAGTAGAAGCGCCCTTTTGAGCTAATACAGCCATGAGTCTTCTTGGGAAAGATGCAACAAGTTTTTCACACCTGGATTTGGGGATCCTCTGCCATTCCATCCTTGCAGATCCTCTCCAGTTCTGTCAGGTTGGATGGTAAACGTTGGTGGACAGCCATTTTTAGGTTTCACCAGAGATGCTCAATTGGGTTTAAGTCAGGGCTCTGGCTGGGCCATTCAAGAACAGTCACAGAGTTGTTGTGAAGCCACTCCTTCGTTATTTTAGCTGTGTGCTTAGGGTCATTGTCTTGTTGGAAGGTAAACCTCCGGCCCAGTCTGAGGTCCTTAGCACTCTGGAGAAGGTTTTGTCCAGGATATCCCTGTACTTGGCCGCATTCATCTTCCCTCGATTGCAACCAGTCGTCCTGTCCCTGCAGCTGAAAAACACCCCCAACAGCATGATGCTGCCACCGCCATGCTTCACTGTGGGGGACTGTATTGGACAAGTGATGAGCAGTGCCTGGCTGTCTCCACACATACCGCTTAGAATTAAGGCCAAAAAAAGTTCTATCTTGGTCTCATCAGACCAGAGAATCTTATTTCTCACCATCTCAGAGTCCTTCAGGTGTCTTTTAGCAACTCCATGCGGGCTGTCATGTGTCTTGCCACTGAGGTACGTGTGGAGGGATTTTCTCCGGGTGCTCAGTTTCCTCCCACAGTCCAAAAGACATGCAGGTTAGGTGGATTGGCGATCCTAAATTGGCCTTAGTGTGTGTGTCCTGCGGTGGGTTGGTGCCCTGCCCGGGATTGGTTCCTGCCTTGTGCCCTGTGTGGCTGGGATTGGCTCCAGCAGGCCCCCGCGACCCTGTGTTTGGATTCAGCGGGTTAGAAAATGGATGGTTGTTATTATTTAATAGTGTTATGATTTGACCTCTGGCTTGTTGCTATAGTGTTTCACACGGATTTTTATTTATTTTTATTTTTTGACTCAATCAGCTAATAAGCAGCTCCTTTCTATGCCAGACCCATGATGCTTCAGATGCCCATGCCATGCCATGCACTTCCAGACCATAAGGAAAGGATGGAGGGTCTCTAGTGGGCCCTGTGCTCACTGCCCGCCCGACACCGTGGAGCTCGATTGCGCATTTGCCCATAGAATACCAGAATTGTCAGCGTCCACCACTGGCTGGGCACCCTGTGCTTTTCACAGATGAGAGCAGGTTCACTCTGAGCACATGTGACAGACGTGAAAGGGTCTGGAGAAGCCATGGAGAACGTTATGCTGCCGGTAACATTGTTCAGCTGTGACCAGTTTGGTGGGGGGGTCAGTGATAGTATATCTGGGGAGGCATATCCATGGAGGGACAAACAGATCTCTACAGGCTAGACAACGGCACCGCAGGACTGCCATTAGGTATCGAGATGAAATCCATAGACCCATTGTCAGACCCTGTGCTGGTTCCTCCTGGTGCACCGACAATGCCAGGCCTCATGAGGCGAGAGGAAGAAGGAATTGAGCCCATTGACTGCCCATCCCACCCCCAAACGCTCACTCGCCTCGACCTCAATCCAATAGAACACCCTCTGGTGGACATTATGTTTTGGTCCATTTGTCACCTCAGATTGTCCAGGAGTTCAGTGATGCCCTGGTCCAGATCTGGGAGGAGATCCCCCTGGACAACGTCTGTCTTCTCATTAGGACATTGTCAGCCATTGGGGGGCATACAAACTACTGAGTACGATTTGGAGTTGCTGCAATGACAAAATGGACTTGCCTGCCTTTGACTTTTTGGGTGTTTTTGAAATCACGACCCTCTGTTGTTTGATCATTTTTAATTTCCATCCTTATGTTCCTCACACATCACCATATCAGTTCAGCCGAGCTCACAATAGATAGATAGATAGACAGACCAGGAGGTGGTTTATATGTCCCCCAGGCCACGAGGGGGGCAACCACCCTGGA